>NC_046157.1:127544048-127827027 GCF_011064425.1 Rattus rattus
ACAATTAGAAATCTAACTCTTTGTACTGATTCAACTTGTATTTTCTAACTTCAAATCAAACCAAACATTTCAGAAAAAAATATTATTTCAATTCATTAAGTGACAATTGTCAATGTGCATAAGTTCTGAGACTATAAGCAAAATGCTTAATAATTGCACTAATGTATTTGATTGAAGTCATTTTATTTCGGATAGAAGTATACAAAATACTCGGCAATAATTTCACTCACAACATGTTGCCACATGCCATGCCAAAATGTCTGTCAACATCAACACCTCCATTGTATTTTCACAAACCATGTAATGATCTGAAGTCAAAGGTTGTGATTATGGAATTAATTCTCTCCCATGCATCGAAGCGGCAAAGCACAATATGCCATGTAACTCAACATGTTCAGATCCTTCAGTGCTCTGTGGTGATATTTTCTCTTTCTTCTCTCTTGATTCCCTTAAGAAGAGAGAAGAAGAAGGGTGATAAGACCATTATTGGCAGAAGCAGAAACAGTTCACTCTAGTGAACCTATGTGATTTCTTGCCTGTACCACTAAGGTTATACTAGTTGTGAAGTCAAGGCAAAAGAAAACCCATAAACATTATCAATGATAATGAACTTGGAAAGAGGATGAGGTATATTTATTTTGAGACCAGAGGATCTGATTAAAAACAAGTAAAAAAAAAAAAACTACAAAAAACAAAACAAAACAAAACGAAATACAACAGCAACAAATAGAACACCAAGCATCTTTAAAGACTGAAATTCAAAGTAGATTCAAGACAGGAGACAAAGGCCAGAAAAGGCGAAGAGCACTGGGTAGAGTCACTGTTCTCATTTTGATTATGAGTATCCTACATGTCAGATGCCTACATGTCAGATGTTGCTTAAAGTACTTTACAAGCATCTCTCATCCACCAGTTATCACAAAACTCCTTCAAATCAATATTGTCTGACTTCTGGTTTAATGGACAAATAAACTAAAACAAAAGTTAAGCAGTTTACCTGGAGTTAGAGTTCATTTTCTTTAAATATAGCTTATGCATATGTTCTTGTCAATTGGCATCATCTCTGTTCTCAAAATAATCAACAGAACGTTTGTACAACAAGAACAGAAAGTAAGAAAAGGTGTACATACTTAAAGAACACAAAATCTAGTCACCGGAGTAAATACAAAAATAGGAAATCAAGAACTTTTTTTTTTTTTAAAGGAAACAAAATGTAAGATTCTCTTCCTAGCTAGGAATAAAACACCGGAGCGCATGGTATGAATGTTGCACTAGCCCTTACAGGAGCAATCTAACTCAGGTCACACAGGGAAGTTCGTGTTTACAGTGTTTACAGCTCTGTGATTTTTCCTGATGTGCTCCTTGTCTCTAATGATCAAACAAGGCCAAGTGTATGTGGGTGCAAGGCGGGGTTGCCCCATATTGCCATCACACCTCAGTAACTTAAAGTTGTACATATCCACATGGCACTTAGACCCACTTTGAACAAGGTTCTCAGAAGTGAATTCATCTCCATATTAGGCCTTTGTTCTTAACTTTGTCCAAGGAACTTTCTATTTCAGTAATGAATTAAGAGAGCCCCTGCCAACAATCTAGCTGTTGATTGTAAGGAGGACTATTCAGCACTATATACACTATTTTCTTCTAATTATTGCTTTCTGCCAGATCATTTCAGGGAAAAAAGATTTGGCACAAAAGAGGAAGGACAAACCAAATTATATGCATACATGTATGCACATGTGCATGTGCAAACACACATAGAAACATATAATATTGCTGAGCAGAATGAGTACCAATCATAGAATCAGAATTAAAATCCACGATCTGAATTTTATTTTCCAATACAGGAGAAATAGTCACATTTTTTAAAAGTAGCATCTCTACCAGTCCAATATTATCTATTAAAAGTTCAAGAGCCAGCCAGTGGCACTGGTTTTTTTCCTATCTGACCAGTGCCCAGAGTAGACTTTGGGCACTGGCTCCACACCCAGTCCCACAACACCCAGAGGAAACTCAACTCCCAAGTGCTCTAACATGCCCAGGATCACAAGCGAGGAAGTCACAACATCTGCCCCAACACCTGGAGTACCTGGGTCCCCAAAGACGCAGGGATGCAGGAACCACCACCCAGCCAGGTGCACAGGTCCCTTCTGCTCTGAACCAGTGCCCTAAGCACAGCTTGTGTGACGGCTCCAAACCCAGTCCCACAAAACCCAGAGGAAGCCGGACTCCTAGGTGCTCTAACCTGCCCAGGATCACAGTTTGAATCCACACTCAGAGCATACCTTGAACGCTGCCTCTGCACCCACTCCTACAACACCCAGAGGGAGCCCAACTCCCGGGTGCTCAGAAATGCCCAGGATCACAGGAGAAGTCATGCATGTGCACGAACACACTGAATAACTGGGTCCCCCCAGGATCCAGGGACACAGGAACACCCCCTATCCCTGCCCAACCAGTGGAATGGGTTCCTTCTAGCAGGAACCTGGACCTGGAGCACATCTGGGGTGCTGGTTCTGCATCCACGCTTAAAACACCCAGAGGGAGCCTGACTCCCAGCTGCTCTGAAACACACAAGATCACAGGATCACAGAGGAAACTCGACTCCTAGGACATAGGACCCAACAAGAAGCACTGGAGTTCTAACACATTCAAGATCACAGTTGGGGCCACAACATCTTTCCTAGCACACAGTTTACTGGGACCCCTACAGAAACCAGGGAGACACAAACCCCCACCAGCCAGAGACACAGGATCCTGTGCACCAGTTCCCAGACCAAACCCAGGGCTCTGGATCCCCACCCACTCCTGCAATACCCTGAGAAAGTTTGACTCCCAGGAGCTCTGCCACACCCACGATCTAGGATCCCAGAATCCCAGAGTCCCAGAATTACAGAATCACAGAGACAGCTGGACTCTGAGGAGTTCTGACAGAACCAGGATCACAATAGGGAAAGGCTTTAGTCAGAGACAGCAAGGGCAGGTAGCACTAGATATAAGCAGATGGAGAGAGGCAAGTGCAAGAACATAAGCAACAAAAACCAACGCTACATGGCATTATCAGAACCCAGTTTTCCCACTATACAGCAAGTCCTGGAGACCCCATCATCACACTGGAAAAGCAACATTTGGATTTAAAATCACATCTCATGATGGTGATAGAGGACATTAGGAAGGGCATCAATAATTCTCTTAAAGAAATACAGAACACAAGTAAACAGGTAGAAGCACTTAAGGAGGAAACCCATGAGTCTCTTAAAGAAATACAGGAAAATACAACCAAACAGGTAAAGTAATTGATCAAAACCATCCAGGGTATAAAAAATGGAAATAGAAACAATAAAGAAATCACAAAGGGAGACAACCCTGGAGATAGAAAACGTAGGAAAGAGATCAGGAGTCATAGTTGCAAGCATCACCAACAGAAAACAAGAGATTGAAGAGAGAATCTCAGGTGCAAAAGATACCATAAAAAACACTGACACAACAGTCAAAGAAAATGTAAAATGCAAATTCTCCTAACCTAAAACATCCAAGAGATCCAGGACACAATGAGAAGTCCAAACCTAAGGATAATAGGTTTAGAAAACAGCGAAGATTCCCAACTCAAAGGGACAGTAAGTATCTTCAACAAAATTATAGAAGAAAACTTCCCTAACCTAAAGAAAGACATGCCCATAAACATACAAGAAGCCTACAAGACTCCAAATAGACTGGACCAGAAAAGAAACTCGTTCTGTCACAAAATAATAAAAATACCAAATGCACAAAACAAAGAAAAATATTAAAAGCAGTAGGGAAAAAGGTCAATTGACATATAAAGACAGACCTATCAGAATTACACCAGAATTCTCAACTGAGACTATGAAAGCCAGAAGGTCCTGGGAAGATGTCGTACAGACCCTAAGAGAACACAAATACAAGCCCAGGCTACTATAACCAGCAAAACTCTAAATTAACAAATATGGAGAAACCAAGATATTCCTTGACAAAACCAATTTTACACAATATCTTTCCACAAATATCCATCCCTACAAAGGATAAGAGATGGAAAACCCCAACACAAGGAAGGAAACTACACCCTAGAAAAAGAAAGAAAGTAATCTTCTTTCAACAAACCCAAAAGAAGATAGCCAAAAATCATAATTACACTTCAAACAATAAAAATAAGAGGAAGCAAAAAATACTTTCCCTTAATATCTCTTAACATCAGTGAACTCAATTCTCCAATAAAAAGTAGACTAACAGACTGGATACATAAACAGGACCCAGCATTTTGCTGAATGCAGAAGCACACCTTTGTGACACAGACAGACACTATCTCAGAGAAAGGGTGGAAAAAAGTTTTCCAAGCAAATGGTGCCAAGTAACAAGCTGAAGCAGCTATTATAATATTGAATAAAATCAACTTTCGACCAAAAATTATCAAGAAAAGATAAGGAAGGACACTTCATATTCATCAAGGAAAATCTACCATGATAAACTATCAATTCTTAACATCTATGCTCCAAATGCAAGGCATCCACATTCATAAAAGAAACTTCACTAAAGCTCAAAGCACACATTGCACCTCACACAATAATACTGGAAGACTCCAACACCCCACTCTCAGCACTGGACAGATCATGGAAACAGAAACTAAACAGAGACACAGAGAAACTAACAGACATTATGAACGAAATGGATTTCACTGATATCTATAGAACATTTCATTCTAAAACAAAAGACTATACCTTCTTCTCAGCACCTCATGGAACCTTCTCCAAAACTGACCATGTATTTGGTCAAAAACCTGGCCTCAACAGATAGAAGACGATTTGAAAATATGCCATGCTATTTTCAGATTACCAGAAACTAAGGCTGATCTTCAGTAACAACCAAAACAACAAAAGCCCATATTCAATGCTCTACTAGATGATACTTGCTCAATAAAGAAATAAAGACAGAAACTAAAGACTTTTTAGACTTTAATGAAAATGATGGCAAAACATACCAAAACTTATGGGGAACAATGAAAACAGTGCTAAGAAGAAAACTCATAGCTCTGAGTGTCTTCAAAAGGAAACTGGAAAGAGAATACATTAGCATACCTGAAAGCTATAAAACAAAAAGAGGCAAATTCACCCAAAAGGAGTAGACCACAGTAAATAATCAAACTCAGGGATGAAATCAACCAAGTAGAAAGAAAATGAACTGTACAAAGAATCAAGAAAACCAGGACCTGGTTCTTTGAGAAAATCAACACAATAGATAAACCCTTAGACAGACTAACCAGAGGGCACAGAAAAAGTACTCAAATTAACAAAATCAGAAATAAAAAGAGAGACATAACAACAGAAACTGAGGAAATTCAAAAAATTATCACATCCTACTACAAAAGCCTATAGGAACAAAACTGTAACATCTGGATGAAATGGACAATTTTCTAGAGAGATACCAGGTACCAAAGTTAAATCAGGATCAGATAAACCATCCAAACAGTCCCATAACACCTAAAGAAATAGAAGCAGTCATCAAAAGTCTTGCAAGAAAAAAACAAAAAACAAATAAACAACAACAAAAAACAAAACAAAACAGGATCACATAGGTTTAATGCAGAATTCTATCATACCATACTTTCAAAGAAGACCTAATACCAATACTCTTCAAAAACTTCCACAAAAGAGAAACAGAAAGAACAATATCTAGCTCACTCTATGAAGCCAAAATTGCACTATAACTAAACCACACAAAGACTCTACAAAGAAAGAGAACTTCAGACCAATTCAGACCAATTTTCCTTATGAATATCAAGGCAAAAACACTCAATAAAATTTTTGCAAACGGAATCCAAGAACACATCAATATAATCATCCATCACGATTAACAAGGCTTCATTCCAGGGATAGTTCAATATCTGTAAATGATCAATGTAAACAAACTCAAAGAAAAAACCAACATGATCATCACATTAGATGCTGAAAAATTATTTGACAAAATTCAACACCCCTGCATGATAAAAGTCCTGGAAAGATCAGGAATTCAAGGCCCATACCTAAACATAGTAAAAGCCATATTCAGCAAACCAGTAGCTAATATTAAACTAAATGGAGAGAAACGTGAAGCAATCCCACTAAAATCAGAGAAGAGATAAGGCTGCCCACTCTCTCCCTAACTATTCAATATAGTACTAGAAGTCCTTGCCAGAGCAATTAAACTACAAAAGGAGGACAAAGGGGTACAAATTGGAAAGAAGTCAAAATATCAGGATTTGCAAATGATATGATAGCATACTTAAGTGACCCCAAAAATTCCACCTTAGATCTCCTAACCCTGATTATTAACTTCAGCAGAGTGGCTGGAAATAAAATTTACTCAAACAAATCAGTAGCCTTCCTCTACTCAAAGGACAAACAGGCTGAGAAAGAAATTATGGAAACGACACCCTTCATAATAATCTCAAAAATATAAAATAATTCGGTATGACTCTAACAGAGCACGTGAAAGATCTGTATGACAGGAACTTCAAGTCTCTGAAGAAAGAAATTGAAGATCTCACAAGTCCTATGCTCTTGAATTGTCAGGATTAATATATTAAAAATTAATATATTAAAATCCATCTTACAGAAAGCAATCTACAGATTCAATGCTGTCAACCATTGAACTAAAAACGGAATCCCAATGGAGGAATTAGAGAAAGGACTCAAGGAGCTGAAGGCGTTGCCCCCCCCCCCATAGGAAGAACAATATCAACCAACCAGATACTCCAAAGCTCCCATGGACTAAACCACAAACAAAAGAGTAGACACAGAGTGACTCATGTTTCCAGACATATATGTAGCAGAGGATGGCCCTGTCGGGCATCAGTGGAGGCTTAATTTCCCAGTGTAATGCAATACAGGGACAGAGAGGAAGGAAGGAGTCTGTTGGTGAGTAGAAGGGTACCCTCATAGAAGCAGGGTGAAAGGGGATAGGATAGGAGTTTGCAGGAGGGTAAACCTAGAAATGGGGTAACATTTGAAATGTAAATAAAGAAAATATAAAAAAGTTCAAGAACCACAATAAATACCACAATGGTTTATAAAGTTGTTATGAAAATGTAATACAGAAATATTTTTAAAATACATAAATAAAACATTTAGCATAACACACAAATGTATAAAAATTTGAGAGGTAATGAATGTATGGCAGCATTCACGCATTTGTGTAATGAATGGATCAAATATATCTCCCTAGTAAACTTGTGATATTTAACATTAATGTGTTTTGCTAAAGCAATATCTGAACTGTGGACAATTTGCAGACACCTAAAGAAATAGCCAATTTAAAATATTCCCCCAAAGCATATTAACTTAATGTGTTATTTTGAGGGTGTCAGATTCAATTGTAAACATTTTAATTGGAATTTTTTTCTATTTCATTTGGCTTTACAAAGATATCAAATGGTTTAATATTACAAGTAATTTCACATTTTATTTACAAATTTTTGGAAAGTTAGGAGCCTAGAAGATTACATAAATTTGATTTTGAAATCACCCTGTGTCCAAGAAGACTGTGTTGTATTGTATCACTGTTCACCTTTCTGTAGTGTTCTTACCTTCTACCTACCCTCATAGCAAGTTAAGTTATATGTTATTTTTACCTTATCTTTTATGTTTCTTCACTAAATGTCAATGGTTTGGCCAAACACAACTGGTAGGCATCTTCAACTTCATAATGTTTTTTCTCAAGTTTATGTTACGGGAAAAGCCTGAGTCTCTTTAGTTTTGGACTCACAAGGACAAAATTTAGAAATGGACTCTGAAAAATATTGTAAACAATTTCATCAAGGCTTGAAAGAAAAATATCAGGACAAGAAAGGTGTATAAGCAGCTGCTAGGGAAAGGGAAGGAAAGGAAACAAAGAAAACTGTGAATTTGGAATTAGGATCCAAGAAAGCTGGCAAGTTCAGCCATGGAGACAGGCTACCCGCTGCATATAGAAATGGTGTAGGAGGGCCAGTGAATGGGGGGAAAGCCTAGAGTGTCAAGGAAGTCATATTGTTGAATCACATCCAAAGAGAAGGAGAAAGCTTAAAGTTATAACTCAGAAAGTGGTCAGAATTAGTAACGTTGCTTGGTGAAGGAAAGGTACTGTGAAGGATGTAAGTACATAGGTTCACTAGGAAATAAATATTCCTCCCACCTACTTAGTATGCTGTTAGGTAAACCAGCTTATTGGAGGAGTGGTTTAATGACGAGGTGACTGACAGTCTCAAATACATACATTTCTAGTTTTTTGTGCCATTCAGGATATCATATCTCCATTAGGGCCGGAGGTAAAACTCAGATACCATTAATAGACCAGGAGGAAGTAACTTTTTCTGAATAGAACTCAGTGAAGGCTATTTACATATGCTATTTTAAATGGTAAAGAGGGGGACTTTTGAGGTTAATCTGGTATTTCTAGTGTTATTAAGGTACTAGGATGTCAGTGGGGTACAACGATGACCATGAGGTAGATTTTCGTGCGCCTTTAGTGGTCTCACAGTTTTTTTTTAATTTTCTCTCTTTCTTTCTCTTTCTTCCTTCCTTTCTTTCTTTCTTTCTTTCTTTCTTTCTGGTTTAATATCTTTTAATTATATTAGGTGGTTTTTCATACAATTGTATGTTGAATGTGTTGTACAATGTCAAAACCCCCCATTGAGTATTTGTTTCTTTTAATTTTTGAAAAAATATTTTATATTCTATGTTAAAGTGTTATGACAAAAATTTTTATTGGATATTTTATTTATATTTCAAATGTTATCTCCTTTTCCGGTTTCCCGACCATAACCCCCAATCCCATCCTCCTCCTTCTTCTATGAGGGGGTTCCACCCCAACCACACACTCCTTCCCTGCATTCTTGCCCTGACATTACCCTACACTGGAGGGTTCAGCCTTAATAGGACCAAGTGCTTCTCCTCCTGTTGGTGCCCCAAAAGGCCTTCCTCTGCTACATATGAAGCTGGAGCCATGGGTCTATCCATGTGTACTCTTTGAATGGTAGTTTAGTCCCTGGGAGCTCTGGTTGGTTGGTATTGTTGTTTTTACGGGGTTGAAAGCCCCTTCAGCCTCTTCAATCCTTTCTCTAACTCCTCCAATGCAGAACCCCATTCGCAGTTCAATGAATGGCTGCTAGCATTGGCCTCTGTATTTGTCATGCTCTGGCAGAGCCTCTCAGGAGCCAGCTATATCAGACTCCTGTCATCATGCACTTCTTCAAATTAGCAACATTGTCTGGGTTTGGTGGCTGGATCCCCAGGAGAGCCAGACTCTAAATGACCATTCCTTCAGTCTCTGCTCTAAACTTTGTCTCCACATCTCCTCCTATGGATATTCTTGCTCCCTTCTTTAAGACCCTCTGGACTTTGCTTCTCTGCCTTCCTGAGCTTCATGTGGTCTGTGGTTTGTATCTTGGGTAGTTCTAGCTTTTGAGCTAATATCCACTTATCAGTGAGTGCATACCATGTGTGTTTTTCTGTGATTGGGTTACCTCACTCAGGATGATATTTTCTAGTTCCATCCATTTGCCTATGAATTTAATGAAGTCATTGTTTTTAATAGCTGAGTAGTAACTCATTATGTAGATGTACCATATCTTCTGTATCCATTTCTCTGTTGAAGGATATCTGGGTTCTATTCAACTTCTGGCTATTATAAATAAGACTGCTATGAACATAATGGAGCATGTATGCTGTTATATGTTAAAGCATCTTTTGGGTATATGCCCAGGAGTGGTAAAGATGGGTCCTCAGGTTGTACTATGTCTAATTTTCTGAGGAAGCTCCAAACTGATTTCCAGAGTGGTTGTACCAGTTTGCAATCCTACCAACAATGGAAGAGTGTTCCTCTTTCTCCACATCCTCTTCAGCATCTGTTGTCACCTGAATTTTTGATCTTAGCCATTCTGACTGGTATGAAGAGGAATCTCAGGGTTGTTTTGATTTGCATTTCCCTGATGACAAAGAATGGTGAACATTTCTTTAGGTACTTCTCAGCCATTCGATATTCCTCAGTTGAAAATTCTTTGTTTATCTCTGTACCCCATTTTTAATAGGGTTATTTGATTCTCTGGAGTCTAATTTCTTGAGTTCTTTGTACATATTGGCTATTAGCCCTCAATCTGATGTAGAATTGGTAACGATTGTTTCCCAATCTGTTTGTTGCCATATTGCCCTAATGACAATGTCTTTTGCCTTATAGAAACTTTGCAATTTTATGAAGTCCAATTTGTTGATTCATGACTTTAGAGCATAAACCATTGGTGTTCTGTTCAGGAAATTTTCCCCAGTGCCCAAGTGTTCAAGGCTCTTCTCCACTTTTTCTTCTATTAGTTTGAATGTATCTGGTTTTATGTGGATGTCCTTGATCCACTTGGACTTAAGCTTTGTACAGGGCGATAAGAATAAATCCCTTTGCATTCTTCTACATGCTGACTTCCAGTTGAACCAGCACCATTTGTTGAAAATGCTATCTGTTTTCCACAGGATGGTTTTTAGCTCCTTTGCCAAAAAAATCAAGTGACCATATGTGTGTGGGTTCATTTCTGAGTCTTCAATTCTATTCCATTGATCTAACTTCCTGTCTCTGTACCAGTACAATACAGTTTTTTTTTTTTTTATCACTATTGCTCTGTAATAGAGCTTGAGGTTAGGGATGTTGATTTTCCCAGAAATTCTTTCATTGTTGAGGATAGTTTTCACTATCCTGTTTTTTGTTTTGTTTTGTTTTGTTTTTGTTATTCTATATGAATTTGCAAATTGCTCTTTCTAATTCTGTGAACGATTTAATTGGTATTTTGATGGGAATTACATTGAATCTGTAGATTGCTTTTGGCAAAATGGCCATTTTTACAACATTGATCCTGCCAATCCATGGACTTGGGAGATCTTTCCATCTTCTGTGATCTTCTTCAATTTCCTCCTTCAGAGACTTGAAGTTCTTGTCATACAGATCTTTCACTTGCTTGGTAAGAGCCACACTGAGGTGTTTTATGTTATTTGTCACTATTGTGAAGTATCATTTTCCTAATTTTTTTCTCAGTCTGTTTATCCTTTAAGTAGTGGAAGGCTACTGATTTGTTTGAGTTAATTTTATATCCAGCCACTTTGGAGAAGTTGTTTATCAGGCTTAAGAGAGCCTAAAATAGGAGATGGGCTGAAATTGAGGCATTGAAGGGCTTCATATTTGTTCTCTTGATTATTTTCAATCTTTGTGAAAGAAGTTGTGGTTACGGGACTCAGACAGAGGAACTTGTATTTTAACAACATGCATACACACACACACACACACACACACACACACACACACACACACACACTCACCACTGTTGGAAATCAAAGGTTATAAAGGTGAGTTTATACTTAAAAAACATGAGGCTGATAGGAATTCCCCAGCATGAGTCAGTTAATATATACATGGCTGACACTGGACATACATGCACAAAACAGTTGTCACCAGATGTCTGCAGATCCACAAAAGTAAACAGTAATGCATTTTGTTAAATGTCTATTTTGTTACTGTGACACTTTTGTGTGAATATGTCTGTGAAGTCAGCAGTCAGAGGTCTTACACAACACCTTCCTCAGCTTACTGGTGTGTCTGTCTGTAGGCTTGTATATTTACTTCTATGTATCCTGGGTGCTAGTCTTTAGGTGTATCTATGTCAGCTTGTATGCCCACAAGTACCAGGCCACCTCCTAACATCTGCTTGCCTAGCAATCTGTGTAATAGCTTCTCCCAGTTCCAACCCATTTGTAACCCTTCCCATCTCCTAACATTGGTACTTGGACCACACATGTACACACAGACACAGACACACAGAGACAACACACACACAGATAACACACACACACACACACACACACACACACACATGCTTACATTTTCTCCTTCCCTCCTTTATTCACAGCATCTCCCTCCGGTAGAGTAAGATGTGGCTATTAGTCAATCCCTCAACCTATGAAATGCAAACAGCTCACAGCGACATTTTTTCCTGGCATCGTAGTCCACATAGCAAAAATAAAATACATTCTCTGAAAAATCAAACAAGCCTCATATGAATAAATTGTTTTCTTTACCATTTTCATTTTTCCAGGAGAGCCGCTTTTACCTGGTAAGGCCTTTCATCGACCGAGTTGGTATCATGCCGACTGACCTTTCCGTTATTGTTCCACCAGCTCTCTGGCATTTTGATGTTTGGGCCTGAAATAATAGTCTAGAAGCATGCAATGGACTTTCTCAGGCAATTTTCTCCCTGAGGATTAAAACTCGGTCTTTATTTTTTTCACATACTCAAAACAAAAAGTCACTTTAAAAATAAAGTGGAAATGCAGTTAGTGGGCTTATTTACACGTTGTGTCCACGGGTGTTGAATGGAAAGGAACACTGCTCTGGACTCTTTTAAAGGTTCTTTTCAACCTTGAGTGGTTTTAGGTTTAGGACCAAATACCATGCATTTCAGAATAATGATCTTTCACATGTAACCCTTTCTGGAATGGAGAAGCTGGGGTCAGCGTTGTCCAGGCGTAGAGCGGGCTTGACTTGCTGGAAATGTCCCTGCACCCTGCTCACTTCTGACTGCATCTTATACTGTCTTTAAAAACTTGACTTTCTCTGATTCAACAATTTTATGTAGTAGAGGCTTTCAGCTGCTTCGAAAAAAAAATCAAATATAAAAGAAAATCAAAGTCTTTTTCAAGTTACAAAACATTCTCCTGCTGAGCTAACAGATTTCACTCACTTTTGTCTCAAAAGGGGAAAAAATAAACTCTTCCTAATATTTGCAGCTGTTTCCTAGGCTCATGACTTCAAAAAAAGATCTTAACTTTTAATAGTTGTAAAACACATGTATTAATTTTAATGATAATTTAAAGAAAATTTGTAAAAATTAATTATAAAACTGTTTCAATATTTTAGTTTATCAATATGTACAAATTAATAAATTATCTGAAAATATTTTATTTAATTCGTATTAGTAATAAAAACCTTTTGAATCTGTTATGCAAAAATATTTGTAACCTTGAGCTCTCATTTCACCAGAGGTTCTATGTCATTTTGTAAATCTTCAAGAAAAATTCAAAGGTAGAATTGCTGTTAACTCTTTTGATGGGCCAAGCATTTAATGTAGTACTTAATTGTATCTGAGATATCCTGATCTTAGAGAGTTTTCTGTTTTTCAGGAGATAGCAATGCAAACAAGATTTTAATGTAGGACAATTATCACTGTGCATTTGTGAGATGAAATGCTAAGCACATGTGAAAAGCAATAGCATTGTGTACAGTTTCCAGTGAGGCTGTGTCAGTCCTGCACATGGCAGAACGCATAGCAATAGGTTTGAGGCAACAAAAGGCATCCAGGCATGGACACATAACTGAGAATGGATCGAAATAGACATGGCCACAGCAAATGCTTTCACCCAATCCAATTCGTCTTTCCACCTGCATTTTTTGGCAAGTTTTCAAATTATGACCCTTTAATTGTCTTGTGCATGCTTTCTACCTATCAAAATCTAATGATTTTCTGAAATTCTGAAAGGTCTCATATTCTGTGGATTTCTACATTGAAGCAAACAATCATAAACATTTTCAAACAGTTTAAATTAAAACCCGTCCTCTTATTTTTTTTCTTCATCTTTATTAAATTGGTAAATAATCCCTTGATAGCAATAGTTTCTTGTCCTCTCTTAAGGCTGCTTTCCAATAAACATATAAACTTCAGCCATCTTTCTCTTTTCCATGGACATCCATGCCTATACTTTGCTAATTGCACACAGTCTTTGGTTACATCCAAATTAATCCTTTTTCTCCTAAGCTGGTCAGAACCCCATGAGGTAAACTATTTTTCCAAACAATGTACTATCTTTGTCTATATCTTCTCTGTTGGTCACCATTTCTACCTTTATCACTCAAATACTTGGATAACCAGGAGTTATTATAGAGAATTCCAAATCTTACACATTCTTACTTCTATGAATATTATTTAATTAACAAGGGTATCTATTAAGAAGAAGAATGAGAGCTTTTGTTCTTTCAAGCAATTGGATACAGGCTGGTTACAGCTCAAGCCAGACTTTAACGATGCTCTGGGCAGAACATATTTGATAGAGTTATTATTAGCAAGCGAGAACTGAAGTAGATTCAGTGAACTTATAGTCCTCGAACTTGGGAGCCTGGTCAATGGGATTGAAGGACAGCTTGGACTACATAAGGATTTCCCGATTAGCATAGGCTACAGAGTAAGATCCTATCTCAAATGAACAACAAAATCAGGAACGCAGGAGTAATAATATATTTGTAAGAAATTTGAATACAGAAAACAAAGATGAAATCTAAAGTCAGAGACAGCCTCAAGGAAATTTTCCTTTTAACCTGGATGGAAATTACACAGAGCAAATGAGACAATGCTAATACAATGACATATGCTGACAACAAAATGATAATCACCAATTACTAGATCAGGATATCATGAAAGGAGCCACCAATAAAGCCAGAAGTGGGGGTGGCCATATCAGATATCTCTTACTGTAGAGAAGAGCAGAATTGGAATATTATAAGAGAAAATCTTGATATATTTTAAAAGAAAATATTCATACACATTTACTCTGTAATACTTTGATTGTTGGCTTGGTTCTCATATTTCCAGTAAACTTTGTTTCCACTCAGCCTTGATAACTCCCAATCTGCCGTACTTTTATTGGTTTACTTCTATGTTACATAAGCTCATTTGATTCTCCTACCAATGAAAGGCTATGGATATTCTCTGGGGTTTGTTTGGATTTTGGTGCCATTTGATACTCTAATATTTTCTCTTCTTAGATTCCATCTATAGTAACCCATTCTTAGAGCTGGAGATTCCAGACACATAAAAAGCACATTTCTATCCAACATAGTCTCTGAGAGATCTGGCTTGCCACCTGTGCGACATTAAAGGACTGAGTACCACTGGTAAAGAGAAAGGATGTACCATGTATGTGTGAGACCCTTGTAGGAAGCAAGCAATGGAAACACTAGGCCAAAAAGAACCAATTCATACTTATGCCACCGAATGGAAAATGAACAGTAAAATGACAAAGCTGGCAAGGCAGTTCAGTGTTTAAGGACACTTGTTGCTCTTCCAAACAACCCCAGTTGAATTCCCAGCAGCCACATGGCAACTAGCAACCATATGTAATGACATTCTAGGAGATCCATTAACATGTTCTGCCCTCAGTGGGCATCAGACACATGGTGCACAGACTTACATGCAGACAAAATACCCAAATATATAGAATAAAAACAAATCAATCCTGTAAATCCTAAAAATGATAGAATTAAATACACCAGTTTTCCATACATAGGCACCATATTCCTGAACTTAACTGTAAATAAAACTTACATTATGCTAATAAAATAATTATAACTTAAAAATCATGAAATAATTATCTTATTAATTTTTATTTATAAAACATGAACAAATTGTAACTCCAAAATGACTTCTACTTATGTAAACATTTAAAATTTATTTTATAAAATTAAACAGAAATAAGCAACTAAGTTTATGTAGGACTGCTTCAGTTACAAACAGAAAATCCAAAAATGTAGATAAAACTTTTAGGCATAGTCAAAAAAAAAAAAAAAAAAAAAAAAGATGGCCACCATAAGAATAATTTCATTCACTGCTGGCTTTCTTAACAAGTAAAGTCCAAAGCAAATGCTCTTATATTTTCAAGCCTGCATGCTTACCCTTGAAAAGCTTGAAAATAAAATCCTCCAGTATGAAGGTAAGAAAAACCTTGTTGCAGTAAAAATTAAAGAGGAATGTTTTCTATCCGTTCCGAGAGCCGGATCTGCTTGCTCTGGCCGCTACTCTGCCACATGGTCCATAAGCTGCTTTCTCCCCGCTGTCTCCCCCCCCTAGGTGGCAGTCACAACACCTCTCTCTCTCTCTCTCTCTCTCTCTCTCTCTCTCTCTCTCTCTCTCTCTCTCTCTCTCCCCTCCCCTCCCTCCCTCCCTCCTCCCTCCTCTCTCTCTCTCTCACACACACACACACACACACACACACACACACACACACACACACACACACACACACACATCTCGTTCTGCTGGCCCTGCGTGCTCTCCCTCCGCGCAGGCAACAGACAACAGGTCTGCACACTCCAACTGCCTTTCAGCCATTTCTTTCACACAGTGCCCTCTTTAGCCCTGTAAAACCAAAGTTCCAGACACTTGTCATTTAGCAATTAGATTTACATGTTAAATTCTCAATCCACCATTCATCCACATGATAAACTCACTGCCAATTGATACAAAGCGTCCACCTAGACAAGATAAAACCAATCTAGTTCACCTAAATCTGAACCATCCTCCGTAGACTCCATCTTGATCTCCCTCCTTCCTCCTCTCTCCCGCCTTACAAAAACTAAGTCCCCACCCCACTCTCCAATTACGAATGGCCTTGACATCAACCTATTCAAACTTTTCGGAGAAAATAAGACTGGTAAAACTCATTGCTAGCAGATTCGCAGAATAAGGACGATTATAGATTCTGACTCAAGGTAAAAATAATCAAGCTGACATCTAAAGGAAAACGGAAGACTAATAAAAAGGCAGCCATATGGGTACATTAAATTATTGGTAACTATTTAATAATGGTTCATAGTGTCAAATATGTAAAAAATCGGTACATGTAATTTTATTAGACAATAACAGTTATTTCCTCCATCTATATTTTCTACTATAACTGCATATAGTGTAATAAATTAAAAGGCATGTGAGACACTGATTGAACCAGCAAGATGGCCCAGCTGATAGAGTTTTAGTGCCTTCTCGGAAGGAGTGGAAGGAGAGAGCTAACTTTAGAAAGCTGTTCTCTGATCTCCAAAGATGCAGCATAACACATGGACACCCCCTGCACACAACTAAACACTGATAATAAACACTTATTTTAACAAGCCAAAGGGCCCAAGTGAGGATGATTTGATATTATTTGGGAGGGAGAAGAAAGCAACGGAGTGTTTGTCAGGGGAGAAGAACCTTGGTGGAAGAGGAGACAGGGAGAGGTAAACAGGAACATGATCAGGTACTGGGCTGGGGAACAGGACTGAACCTCTGAGGGCTAGCAAATGAATGGAAACAGGCAACCTCGGGAGGTAGAAAGGATGGGGACACTCTAAAATGGACCAGAGTCCTGGGAGGTGAGAAACTGTCAGGACTGAAAAGAAGGGACCTTTGATGAAACGCCCAACAGTGGGGAGAGCAAACTTGTAGAGTCCACCTCCAGTAGACAGGGCAGCAAGTGGAGGGATGGGGGTTACCATCCCATACTCAAAAACTCTGACCCAGAATTGTTCCTGTGTAAAACAACTGCAGGGACCAACATGGAGAAGAGACTCAGGGAAAGGAGGTCCAGTGACCAGCTCAAATTGGGATCCTCCTCAAGGGGGAGGTTCCAATGCCTGACACTATTACTATGGCTATGGTGTGCTTACAGACATGACCGCCCTCCAAGAGGCCCAAAACTGAACTGACCAAGACAGATGCATATACTCACACCCAACCACTGGACAGAAGCCAGGGACCACTGTGGTTGAATTAGGGAAAGGCTGGAAGAAGCTGTGGAGGAGGGCAACCCCATAGGAAGACCAATCCCAACTAACCTGGACCCCTGAGATCTCTCAGACACTGAGACACCCATGAGGCAGCATACACTAGCTGGTCCAAGGCCTTGGACACATATACAGCAAAGGACTGCCTGGTCTGGCCTCAGTGAGAGAAGATGGACCTAAACCTTGAGAGACTTGAGGCCCTAGGAGTGTGTGTGTATGTCGGGGGTCCTTACGGGGTAGGGATTGGGGATATCCTCTTGGAAACAGGGGAGAAGGAGTGGGATGAGGAACTGTGGGGGAGGTCCAGATGGGTGATAGCAACTGGACTGTACAAAAATATTAAAGATAATTAAAAAAACGATTTTAAAGTCATATCTAATAAAAGTAAGCTAAAGATAAATGACAAATATAAAATTACTAACAGTATAGAAGTAAAAACACAAAAATATAAAAAGAGAAAACATTGATAAATATAGAAATTAAGTAAATATAAGAGAACCTATCAGAATTAGCAAAATAAAAGCAAAATAGAAGGTAATGATAATCACAAACATAATCCAATATACATATCAACATTTCTAAGTAAATATTAGGAAACCAAATTGTCCTAATGTGAACAAGTGTAATATATCACCATCAGTGTATATTTGGAATGAAAAATTAATTGATGCTACAAACTTTATTTGGAAAATATAGACAATTTGTCCAACTTAACTTATAACTACATCAACATTTGCAAAAAATTAAATAAACATTGACATACACTCAAAATAAAATCTCAAAATTAGTTAAAATACTGACATGATAATATTAAATGTAATAGAAAGTATTAAGATCTTTATTATATTCACTAATAAAAAGGTGATAACCATGTCTCAAAAATTGGAAATGGGATAAAAATGTCCTGTAACATTAGGACATTTAAATGGACACTTAAATCCTGTGACAGACCTAACTAATACCATAAATAGGAAAGGTATCAAATTTTATATATTAAAAATAAAGTATAAATTTTTCATTGTTAAAAATTTTCTTTAAAATTTAATATTTTAATTTTTAACATTATTTAACATCAAGTCATGTGTATGCAGATGTGTGCGTGTGTGTGTGTGTGTGTGTGTGTGTGTGTGTGTGTGTGTATGTGTGTGTGTGTACAAACAATCCACAGCACAAGTATAGAAGTTAAAGAAGAATTCTGGGAATCATTTTTATCTTTCTATCATTGGGAAACAGGGATCAGCATGTGTGAATAAGCTTCCTTACCACAGAGAGAGCCCAAGGGCACTGGAATTTTCTTTTTAAAAAGTAGAGTAAAATAGGATTAACAAGTAGTGAAGTTAGTATTTTAAATCAAGTGTATTTCTATAATCCACAACTAAAATATTACTTTTGATTGCATTAAAATACCAAACCCTATAAAATATCCTAATTTTTGCATGTTCAAGTTCTAAATGAAAAATATAGAGTACTGTATTTAAAATTTTAAGAAGCCCATATAAAGGGCAGTAGGCTTGATACAACAGTTCATAAAATAGAATTTCTAAATAGTTAATTAGTACAGAAATACTTGCCAAGAAAATTTAGTGATGTGGATTAGTAAATGAAAATCTTCCTAGCCAACTAGTAAAGCTAGTCATAAAAGTAAACCATATCAAGGGTTGCAAAATACAGAAAATAGTCTACTTTTGGAGGGATGCAAACTAGTACTACATTCTCGAAAATACCCCAATGTAATTTATATGAGCACATCGATGAAATTATATTCCTAATCATACTCCAACAGAAATGTAAAAACATGGACATTGATAAAATACATTCAGAACTGTTTTTTTTTTTCATGAAATTCTGGAACTCAAAACAATGTCGATTTATGTTAGAATGTTTCCGTTGCATGTTAAACAATAAAAGGATGAGTAAATGAAAACAGATGGACAATATGGACCGTAGTTCCACTGAGACCATGTGTGACTCTTTTGGAAGCTGTGAAGAGAGTAACTGTCTTTGGAGAAGAGGGAGAGATGATCAAGAGAGGGAAGAATAGCGATAGGAGTTCTACTGTTGAGTTCTTTCCTCAAATGAGAAATGGTAACACAGGTGTTTCCTGTGAGCTATTTCTTTGTAGTTTTGATCATGTTTTGTACTTATGGGTCTTCATTAAATCAGTGAATTTTTAAGTCTCAAAAGCATACAAAAAGAGTCATGCAGTTTATTTTTATATGAATTTATCGAAGCATAATTATTTCAATTTTACGTTTATATATCTATTATCGATAAGTATACAACACACCATAAAAACCTCTCATTCCCATAAAATTTTATGGTTAGGGTCTTGTAATTCCAAATCCATTAACATATTAAGGCATGGAGAATTTAGAGATGGGCCAATGAGTAAGACTACGAAAAATGTCTGTTTTGAAAATAACATGAACTGAAAACTAATTCTTGGTGTGTATTTATAAAAAAATAACCTAGTTAGTAACCACATCTCTGTCGGAGCTTCTAATTTTAATTCCTCCACCAGAAAAAAATTTAGCAACTTCAATTAAATGAAAATGTTCGGTAAATCAGGGAGTGGCCTTGAGAAGTTGCTGAGCCATTAGCTCATCATTAAATCTCTCTGCATCTTTGCTGCCATACAGAGAAGGGACAATGCCTGGGCTGATTCTGGAGGGTATACTTGAGAGTTACACGCCAAAACATGTCATTAACCACAGAGAAAATATTGTGTTCCATGGGGTGCTTTTCTAAAAAACTATCAGCCTAATTCTGCTTGAGCCCCAGTTTCATTAATGATTAGCTCTAACTAATGACTGTCTTTGTTGTTGTGGCAATTGTGGTGGAATGTTTTGTTTCTGTTTTGTTTTGTCTTGCTTGCTTGCTTTTTTTCTTTATCATCATAGATTTTTGTATCCAAATAACACAGGCACTACTGTTAGATCATGTGTATTGGTTCAAATAGCTTAGTTTCCTCCAACCAGAAACAGCATTGTTCTGTCTGATTTGTGAAATACTATTTTGTTTAGCAACCTCTTCAATTATGATCAGAGAACTCTAATAGAATTGTATGTGAATAAAATTTGTAAAATTATATCTTTTCTAGGAATGTTCACTGGCTTGATCTTGTCCAGGCAACCATTGCTGCCATGAGCTCATAGTGCTGTAGCCCTGTCATTTCCAGGGGATACTGTTTTGAGGCAATCTTCAACCTTTGGCTACCACAATCTTTCTGCCTCCCCTTCCAGAATAGTTATTTACTTTGCAGATATTTACTCTGAACTTTAAGTAGGTATCAGTCTTTGTAAGTAACATACACTGAAGAAGAAGAAGAAGAAGGAGGAGGAGGAGGAGGAGGAGGAGGACGAAGAGGACGAGGAGGACGAGGAGGACGAGGAGGACGAGGAGGACGAGGAGGACGAGGAGCATGAGGAGGATGAGGAGGACTAGGACGAGGAAGATGAGGAGGACTAGGAGGAGGAGGAAGCATTGATGATGTGTGCGAGTTGTAGGAATCTATGGGTACATGGATGTGGGGACTACTTTTATGGCCACTTGAGACAAGCTATAGTCACCCCAGAGAAAAGATGATTTGTCTCAATTCATCACATGGGAAAAATCCCTCCATAAAATTGGGTAGTAGACAGGCAATACAGTGGGATACGTTCTTAATGATTTACAGGAGAGTGTAGAGTCAATATGGGTGGAGTCACTCATGGGATGATGATCCTGGATTCTATATTGCCTTTGCTTTTGCCTCCAGCTTCCTGCCCAATTTGAGTTCCTATCTTGGCTTTCATCAGTGAACTGTAATTCAGGATGTGTAAGCCAAATAAACCTTTCCTAACCTAGTTGCTTTTGGTCATGGTGTTTTGTCAAGCAATAGTTAACTCTAAGACAACAGATGAGGATTTGATATTGTATGCATTTAAAGAAATAACACCAACAAGTTTTCCTCTAAGATCTGGGTATATGCATGCCATGGGTTTTTGTTCAGAGTTATAATACCAGACTGGGATTCCTGTTATGATGTCTTAAATTTAAGAAAGAAATTAAGGAAGAAAAAAAATTTGGAAATACCTTACATGCTCATGTATTGTTATGATTAATATTATGAAAAAGGATATCTGCCAGATTTAATTCAACCTCTACCAAAATTCCAATGAAATTCCACACCCTTACAACCACCTGACTTTTCACAAATAAAAAAAAATATACATTGGAGATAAATATCATCTTCAATAAATGGTGTTGGAAAACTAAATATTTACACGCAGAAAACTGAAGTTACATCTTTATTTCTTATCCTGCATAAAACTCAGCAATAAATGGATCAAGGACCTTAAGCATGGAGGTTCAGAAAACTGGAAATGGATCTTCCATATGATATAACTCTACAATTCCTGAGCATATTCCCAAATATCTCTTGTTACAGAGACAGTGCACATATACGATGTCATAGACTGACAATGACCAGGTATTAGAAACAGCCCTGACATTTATGAAATAGTATACCAATAATAATGCAAAAGTGGTACGTGTGGAATCAGCTGTACGATAAAATGAAATGATGAATTTTGAAGTTAAATTTTGAACCATGTTGAATGAGATCACCCACACTCAGAAAGATAAATGCCACATGTTCTCTCTCCAATGTGGATCCTTGCTTCAAAAATTTATATTTGCATTTACTTAGAGTACTTATAGAAGGTAAGAAATTAGAAAGACACCATGGCAGCAGCTTAAGGAAGGGAGAGTAAGAGAACACAGGTGGTATAAAAGAGGAAATGGGAGTAAAGATGCTTAGTTAGGGAGGGATAGTGAAAGTGGAAAGGGGTGGAGGGGCGGCTAGGATGAAGGTGTTTGAAAAGGGTCTGAGAAATGCTGTATTATATAAAGAGCCAAAAAATGTACATTTACCAAGTGTTTCAATGGAGTTGCTCTACACAAAAAGTGTTTCTCAATAAACCACTAGGCAAATCAAAAGCTTGTTGCTGAGTGTGGGACACCTTATTTAGAGTTTTAAAGCCAAGTAATTCCCAGAGACCTTCAAAACAATAGAGGTTATTTTCCTTGCTCTTGGTTACACACCCAAACATGATGATAACTCTTTTGCTAAAGACATCACACATTTTGATCATAGAACATTAAAAAATCAGGCTGCTACTGACCCACAAGCTTCCCCTTTACCAGATAACTTTTCTAGTCCTGGAAGGTGCTATATAAGATTGTTGGTGGGGTTGCAGACTGGTACAACCATTCTGGAAATCAGTCTGGAGGTTCCTCAGAAAATTGGACATTGAACTGCCTGAGGATCCAGCTACACCTCTCTTGGGCATATACCCAAAAGATGCCCCAACATATAAAAAAGACACGTGCTCCACTATGTTCATCGCAGCCTTATTTATAATAGCCAGAAGCTGGAAAGAACCCAGATGCCCTTCAACAGAGGAATGGATACAGAAAATGTGGTACATCTACACAATGGAATATTACTCAGCTATCAAAAACAACGACTTTATGAAATTAGTAGGCAAATGGTTGGAACTGGAAAATATCATCCTGAGTGAGCTAACCCAATCACAGAAAGACATACATGGTATGCACTCATTGATAAGTGGCTATTAGCCCAAATGCTTGAATTACCCTAGAGGCCTAGAACAAATGAAACTCAAGACGGATGATCAAAATGTGAATGCTTCACTCCTTCTTTAAAAGGGGAACAAGAATACCCTTGGCAGGGAAGAGAGAGGCAAAGATTAAAACAGAGACTGAAGGAACACCCATTCAGAGCCTGCCCCACATGTGGCCCATACATATACAGCCACCCAATTAGACAAGATGGATGAAGCAAAGAAGTGCAGACTGACAGGAGCCGGATGTAGATCGCTCCTGAGAGACACAGCCAGAATACAGCAAACACAGAGGCGAATGCCAGCAGCAAACCACTGAACTGAGAATGGGACCCCCGTTGAAGGAATCAGAGAAAGAACTGGAAGAGCTTGAAGGGGCTTGAGACCCCATATGTACAACAGTGCCAAGCAACCAGAGCTTCCAGGGACTAAGCCACTACCTAAAGACTATACATGGACTGACCCTGGACTCTGACCTCATAGGTAGGAATGAATATCCTAGTAAGAGCACCAGTGGAAGGAGAAGCCCTGGGTTCTGCTAAGACTGAACCCCCAGTGAACTAGACTGTCGGGGGGAGGGCGGCAATGGGGGGAGGGTGGGGAGGGGAACACCCATAAGGAAGGCGAGGGTGGAGGGGGATGTTTGCCCGGAAACCGGGAAAGGGAATAACACTCGAAATGTATATAAGAAATATTCAAGTTAATAAAAAAATAAAAAAAAAAGATTGTGGACAAGAAAAATGACCTATAGTCTTAGCGTACCCAGATGTGAACCTTGTGAACTACAATTATCAGCCTTTTTAGGATATATCAATGGATACAATGGTGGTATGAATATTATGAAAACAATCACTTCCTGATTAATTCAAAGTATGCATATCTTTTCTATCTTTTGGTGATGAAGAAACACAGACAATATAAAATAATATTGTGATTTGAATGAAAATATTCCCCATAGGCTAATAGGGAGTGGCAGTCTTTGAAAGGATTAGAATATGTAGCTTTGCTAGAGTAGATGTAGCCTTGTTGGAGCAGATATGTCACTGGAGGGTGAGCCCATTTCAGAAGATCAAGTTAGGCCCAGTGGTTTCCTCTCAGCCTGATGCTTGCAGATCCAGAGGTAAAACTCTCAAGCTCCTTCTCCAGCCCCATGTCTCCTTGTGTGCAACCATACTTACCCACCATAACAATAGTAGAGTAAACCTCTGAACTGGAAGCCAGAAAATTCAATGCTTTCTTTTTTAAGAGTTGCTGTGGTCATGGTGTCTCTTCACAGCAATAAAACCTAAACTAGGGCAAATACAATATGAAAAATACGCAACATATTTTAAGGTTTCCTGCACCCGAGATTTATTTTACAATCTAACTACTCGATAACATGACAATTTTTAGTAAATTTTGGGACCTTGATTAAACTGAGAAGTTGGCTTTTTAGTATATATGTGTTTGCATGAGAGTACATATGGGGAAGTGATGTCTTGTCAATGTGGTGTGCACCGGTGTCCTCTTACACGTAATTCTCCATATACTTGTATCCAAAGGCAAAAATAATCAACCCACTGTGTAAAGAAACGTGCAGTGATTTCGTTTCATCCAGCCTATTTTGAGTTTTAATTTTCTCTCTAAGGGTGTTTGCTCCATTTCTTTTATGTTTATTACCTAATTTTTCCCTACTGTCTTAGTGTCCCAGTGAAGGCAGATGGCTATAATCTGGATATGCCAACATCTTTGTTTAAAGACCCTAGGAGAGTGATAATAGGAGATCAGAGTTCAGGAGGAAGGAAAAAGACTTCTATAAAATAACTGTCTCTGGAGAATGCTTTGTTTCTTTACTGTTTCAGCATCTGCCAACCATCTCCCCAAGAATCTAACTTCCGCCCAAATATTCACCAGCCTTTTTGTTCTAGTAACACTCCTTACTTACATTCCTCCAGAGCAGGCCTGATAGCTTTTTAGTTTTTTATTTATTATTGATTGTCTTGTTTTATGTTGATGCCTTGATAGCTTTTTCACCCTTGGTTAAAATCTTATTTTATTTTGCTAACAAAAACAACCACTTTCTGTATTTGATGATGTTTATTCTTAATTACACTGACTGCTTTCTAGTTCCTTTATTGGTCTTTAACTAATAGTATATAATTTATTTTAACACTGATCTGCATATCTGACTCACCTGGCATATTACCTAGCACAAACGTTTACCAAACATTCGGCATTATATTTGTGAAGGAATTTGGTGAAGTTTAATGTTTAAAAGGAAGTTAGAGTACAATCAAGAACCTTAATTAGAAATATAATCTTTCAGAGTAAACTTAAAAGGAGCCATTCATGCTACCCAGCTGGAATTTATTTCAACATGACACTGATTGAGGCTAAAACCATAGTACAACTAACCTACTCCTACACCAAACTACCCCATATCCGCTTGGAATAAGTAGCAGTCATAACCTTTGCCATAGGTGAAAATTCAGTACTCCGAACAGAACAGTAACGTAAGAATTGTAATAGCTTGTAATTTATACCATAATTTGTAAACTGCAGACATTCTGTGGTGGTATCCATGGCAACATGCATACAGAGAAATGTAAGATTACAGATGGAAAATCAGCCATGACTGAAATATCAAAAGCATAAAGAGTAATTCTGAAAATTGGGATAGGTTATTTTTTGAAAACCAAGTATTATGATTGAAATCACAATATAAAATATGTGCTTGTTATAATCTGGCAATAATGAAATTAAGAAATATCTCTGAATGAAGCAAAAATATTATTTAATACAATTAAAAATATGTTTATAATATATGGAATCCAGTTTCCAAGTAAAGAAAAAATTTTCTGGGATCTCAAAATTCCACCTGAGTCCCATACACTATTCCTCTCAGTTCTTCCAGAGACACAAGTCAGCAAAGTTGAACTCTGGCCTTTCTGCAGTTAGTAGTATAAGCCTTGGAAAATTAAAGGTTAACTTTCCAGCGTGAGTGATCTAGAATTTACTGCTTTCATATATCATCTTCCTGTTAAAAAGCCGAGCCTTCAATGATGCCATAATTCTCCTATGGCATAAAATAAAGAACAAATTGGAAGATAAAATAAAGCACATACATTAATCTAAATTAATTAACACTTTTTAAGGTTCTGTTTACTTGCCTTAGTAGATTAGCTCTAAATCAAGTTAGTAATAAATAATGTTAACCACCTCACATGAGTATCTGTGAAATAAAATTTAGAATGAGGAAAGGAAGTAAACAAAGAAGCTGCACATATAATTTCATTATTGATATGAAGCTACTTAAGATTTGAAATTAAGGGTGTAACCAAGCACTTACCACTTATTTAAGCTCTGTAAGCATTATCCAGGCCCAGGGCTCAACATGAAAAATACAAAAATAAGCAAAAATATAAACTTGACCCCTCATCACAAAACTTGAATTCCAAAGTACAGTTTTCTTTACCAGAAAAAAAAAAAAACTGAACCCACATACCAAGACAGTCTCTGTGCACTACAAAGGCAGGAACAGATCTTGCTGAAGGAGATGTAAGGAAAAGGTTGCCCAGCTAAGGAATTTTATAAAAAAGTGTAGTCTGTTGAGATGAAAGGCAGAGAGAACTCCGCACAGCACTGCACTCTGGTTGCTAAGGCTGTTTCCCAGGTGAAGTTAGAGATGGATGCATCTGTACTCTGTAGGTCAACCCCAGCCCATTCAACACATAGCTGCGTAGCTGTTTGAAGTTTTTGATGCTAAAGCAATAAAGTAAGTAAAAACAAAACTTCAGTTATACAGTGTAGCACGACAGTCCTTTATGCATGAGCAGTATTGGTGAGCTAGCGTAGTCCATCATCCTCATGGTCAGGATGGTGAGCAAGCCATATTCCATGATAAATTGTTGCATTTTGGGAACACTGGTGCTAAACTCACCTTCATCTTATACTAGTACTTATGAAAGCGTACATATTATATTATATGTACACTAGAACAGCACGAGTAAATGCATGTATGTTAAAAGGCAAAATCCAATCTCTAATTACTGAAGTTGGGTATTTAAAACAAGTACTTGAAGGAGGCAAGAACGAATCCTGTCATAATGAAGTACACTTATATCAACATGAGCAATATTTAAACTAATACAGATACACATAAATATTTACCACTTACTGCCTCCTTTACAATTTATTTCTCTATTTTGTGATACTGAAGATTGACCAAGTGTGGTGAGTTGATCTCCATAGTCTCTTATATTTGAATGCTTGGTCATTATGGAGGGGTACTAGTTGAGAGAGTTTAGTAGTTATGGCCTTGTTGATAGACATGTGTCGCTGGAGGTAGACTTTGGGATTTCAAAAGCTTCCCCTGACTCAGTGTGTCTCGTTTTCTCCTGTCTGTGCATCCAGATTTAGAATTCTTAGCTACTTCTCCTGCACCATGTCAGTTTGCATGTCACCAAGTTCCCTGCCATGATGACAATGGACTAAACCTCTAAAACTATAACCCAGCTCCAACTAAGGCCTTCCATTTGTAACAGTTGCCTTGGTCATGATGTCTCTCCACAGCAAGGAAATAGACACCACGAAACTAGGGTCTCATGCATACTAGCAGATTTGATACCACAGAGCTATAGTTCAGTTCGCATATTTTTAGGAGTATGTTTATATATGTGCGCTAGACTACATACACACACACAGTAAGGGTCTGTGACTTGCAAACGGTGATACCTCAGACTCAAATATTACACAACAGCAAAGAGCGTTTATTCTGCATAGAATCTGCATGCATACTTCAGGATGGAAGACAGCGGTATGGACTTTGTAGGGTCAATTTCAAGCCTGTTAGGGTATGAGTGGTGACTTTTAACTTTCTGTCCATTGATGGGTTGGTTCTATTTCCAGGGGTGTAGGCACCTTGGTGATTGGTTAAGGCCCTGGGGGATTTGGAGGGCATTTGTTGATTAACTGTACTCGACTCAAGCTAAGTGGTGTGGCAACGTTTACAGCTCCTTGGTCGGATGCCCAGGAGGCAGATTCAGGTTAGGTGGTAAAGCACCTTCCACAGCTCCTGATTGGGTGCCTGTGAGTTAGCTTCAGGTTTTTCCTGGAATTGACTTGTTTTGGGCTTTTCCAGCTCTTGGAAACAGAAACTTAGACCCAGTCTCCCAAACTGCCAGTTGGCAGCCTGTCATGGAGTCAGCTGACTATGGCTGATCGACTCAGTCCTCTGAACACAAATTTCTATCAAGTGAAATGTACAGAAAGAACAGATCTTTGTTTCTATTACTAAGGCATATGAAAGGACTCTTCTTCTTATATAGAGAGCTCTGAAACAGGAGCTAAGCTCAGTTAAGCACTGTTGAATACAACTAAGACTTAGGAACCCTATTAGAATTGCTAGCTCTGCAAATCAAAGCAACCCTGAGATTTCACCTCACACCAGTGAGAATGGCTAAGATCAAAAACTCAGGTGACAGCAGATGCTGGTGAGGATGCGGAGAAAAAGGAACACTCCTCCATTGTTGGTGGGACTGCAGACTGGTACAACCATTCTGGAAATCAGTCTGGAGGTTCCTCAGAAAATTGGACATTGAACTGCCTGAGGATCCAGCTATACCTCTCTTGGGCATATACCCAAAAGATGCTCCAACATATAAAAAAGACACGTGCTCCACTATGTTCATCGCAGCCTTATTTATAATAGCCAGAAGCTGGAAAGAACCCAGATGCCCTTCAACAGAGGAATGGATACAGAAAATGTGGTACATCTACACAATGGAATATTACTCAGCTATCAAAAACAATGATTTTATGAAATTTGTAGGCAAATGGTTGAACTGGAAAATATCATCCTGAGTGAGCTAACCCAATCACAGAAAGACATACATGGTATGCACTCATTGATAAGTGGCTATTAGCCCAAATGCTTGAATTACCCTAGATGCCTAGAACAAATGAAACTCAAGACGGATGATCAAAATGTGAATGCTTCACTCCTTCTTTAAAAGGGGAACAAGAATACCCTTGGCAGGGAATAGAGAGGCAAAAGATTAAAACAGACACAGAAGGAACACCCATTCAGAGCCTGCCCCACATGTGGCCCATACATATACAGCCATCCAATTAGACAAGATGGATGAAGCAAAGAAGTGCAGACTGACAGGAGCCGGATGTAGATCGCTCCTGAGAGACACAGCCAGAATACAGCAAACACAGAGGCGTATGCCAGCAGCAAACCACTGAATTGAGAATAGGACCCCCGTTGAAGGAATCAGAGAAAGAACGGGAAGAGCTTGAAGGGGCTCGAGACCCCATATGTACAACAATGCCAAGCAACCAGAGCTTCCAGGGACTAAGCCACTACCTAAAGACTATACATGGACTGACCCTGGACTCTGACCTCATAGGTAGCAATGAATAGAAAGAGCACCAGTGGAAGGGGAAGCCCTGGGTCCTGCTAAGACTGAACCCCCAGTGAACTAGATTTTTGGGGGGAGGGCGGCAATGGGGGGAGGGTGGGGAGGGGAACACCCATAAAGAAGGGGAGGGGGAGGGATTAGGGGGATGTTTGCCCGGAAACTGGGAAAGGGAATAACACTTGAAATGTATATAAGAAATACTCAAGTTAATAAAAAAAAAAAAGAAAGAAAAAAAAAAAGAATTGCTAGCTCTGTGCTGAGCTTCCATTGAGTCTTTACTGTTTAGGTCTCCTGCAAACCATTAAAACTGGTAACCTGGGCCAATAGATAGGGATGAACTTCGTCTTTTCATTACCACAAGAAAATTGTTACATTTTATTTATATATTCAAAAATAAGTCAACATGACCATTTTCTCTTCCATTGTACATTGAGCAACCCACAGTGACAGTATAAATAAGTGGGTTTCATTACATTCCTATAAACACATATGTTACTCATTGATCGAATTCCCCAGTTTATGTATCCTGCCTCCTCGAACCCCTTCCCAGCCCTCAATTGTCCCTCTTCTACTTTCGCTTCATTTCTTTTATTCCTTTTGTCGAAAAATCGACTCTATTTTCATAAACTATATCTTGATTACAGCTTCCTCTCCCCCTACTCTTTCCACTTCCTCCTTCCAGAGACACTCCCTTTCTGTCTCTCATTAGAAAAAAGGAGGCTTCTAAGAGATAATAACAGAACCTAAGCAATAAAAAATGAGATGACCAAAAAAAAAAAATCACATCAAGGCTGTAAAAAGCAACCAAACAGAAAGAAACGAGCCTCGAGAGCAGAAACAAGAATCAGAGATGTGCTCCATCACGTTCATAGGTCCCATAAAACACTGAGCTGGAAGCTGTAATATATACACAGAGGACCTGGTTGGGACCAGTGTAGGCTTTGTGCTTGCTGCTTCAGTCTCTGGGAAATCATATGATCCTTGCTCAATTGATTTAGGGGGCCCTTGTTTTCCTGGTGTTTCCTGTCCCCCTGGCTCCTTGTGTCTCTTTTTCTGTTGGTTCCCTCAGCTCTGATACAGGCATCCCATTTTGAGCTGTGTGTTCTGAGGACTCTGACACTCCTTTCTCTCTCTCTCTCTCTCTCTCTCTCTCTCTCTCTCTCTCTCTCTCTCTCTCTCTCTCTCTCTCTTTCTCCTGGCTGTTGGTCTCTGTATTTGTTCTCATCTGCTGCAAGAGGACACAAAAGTCTCCCATATGCCTTGTCCAGTCTTCAAATCCGTGGCCTCGTTTCCATTAGTTGTCCTTAAGCACATATATGCACATGTAGATACATGTTCTTTCTTAATACAACCTGATTTGTCTGCGCAGTGGAAAGGGAAGATTGTGAAGACAACAGCAAGCAGTAGCAGCTTGGCAGTCTGGCTACAGCTGATTGCCCTGGAAGTAGCAGAGGCAAAGCAGTGAACAGTGATGAAATGAAAGTGTACTGCAGTTGAAAGAGACAAAGGCATTAGGAAGATACAGGGGAGAAATCATGAACCTTAGTCTTCTGAAAACAGCCAGTGATAGCAAGAAATCTGATACTGACTACAAACAAAGGCTGACTTACAAAAATAAGTCAACACGACTATTTTCTCTTCCATTGTACATTGAGCAACCCACAGTGACAGTATAAATAAGTGGGTTTCATTACATTCCTATAAACACATATGTTACTCATTGATCTAATTCCCCAGTTTATATATCCTGCCTCCTGAACCCCTTCCCAGCCCTCAATTGTCCCTCTTCTACTTTCACTTCATTTCTTGTATAACAGGGCTGAAAGTCTGGTCAACAGCTTTAACACAAATGTTCATTGTCTACTGTTGCTAGTTATAGTTTACTGTCACTGAAAGCCAAGAATTGTCATAGCTTCTAAGGGCCAGGACTCTGATGATTAAAACCCAGAGTTCTGTCTCCAACTTCATATATATAGGTAGGCTAGGCCAATGACTAGATGATTTGGGGCAGTCAAAACCTGGTATTGCCAGCACTGGAAGAGCTTAGCCTCACTTTTCCACAGTACCAATCTTGGTAGAATTATAGGACCCACTCAGCTGATTGGACCTCCAAAAAATGAAACAAGGTTTCTTAGAGAAATGGATACCTCTAGAATTAAAATAGACTATAAAATATACCAGATAAATACTGAGCCAGGAAGTAAGAAACTGTTTATGTAAATAAACAAATGGGTTAAAAGAAAGAAAGACTACAAATCATGCACTAGCAAATAGAAGATAGAGATAAATGACAAATAGGCATATAGGTAGATAGATGATTGATTGATAGACAGACAGACAGATAGATGATACATAGATAATAAGAGTCAGATAGATAATATATTGATAGTCACAGGATCCAATGTAAGAGTTCCAAGTAGACAAAGCTGCAAAAAATGAAGCAAAAGAAATAGGGTTGGGTTATATATCGAATGAATCATAAAATAAATACCCATGACTCCATTCTGATACATACAGTTATTAAATGATTTTAAAAACAACTTGAGAAGATACTAGCTCTCCATCCTTGTTGATTCCTTTTCCTTATGGGTAAACTGTTCCTAGCAATTCTTTTCACACAGAAAACAATGGAAAGTTTGAAAAAAATGGGAAAGAAGATAGTAAGTATACAAAGGAGATCTGTGGCAAACATTAGTTCAGCTAGATCCTTAAGGCCCATGTCAATTTACATATGTGCTTTCTCCACACAACGTTTTTCTCTGGTCTCATCATGATAGAAAAAATAGAAAGCATAGGTTTAAACAAAGAAACATCCTACAGTAGACCTGACTTAATACCTCGCAAAATTGTCAAGATAAAAAACAAAACAAAACTAAACAAACAAACAAAAAAAAACCACAGTGGGAAACTTTCAGAGTGAAGAAATGCATGTCCACTAAATGACAGTATGGTGTTGTGGGTTTGGTCTGATGCTACTTATATTGTGCTAATTGGGTCCCCATAATTGCATAAGAATCCACATGTCCACATGTAAGATGCTGAGGATCCCTGCCCCCAGTTTGTTTTGATTGGCAAATAAAGTTGCCAGCAGCCAATGGTTGGGAAGAGAGACAGAGGTAGGACTTTTAGGATTCCTGGTCAAGGGATAGGGCAGGACTTTTAGGATTTCCAAGCAAGGGATGGTGGAGCAGGGGACTGGACAGCCACATGCCAGGAGAGGAGTAGAAGCCATGCTGGACAGAGAACATAGAAACCATGTAGGTGCTGTAGACTCAGCCCAAGAGAGCTGCAGGTCTGGGTTCTGAAGCAGCCAAGATGGAATATAGGTTTTAGTAAGTGATAAATTGGGATTATTGGAAAGTATATTAGCCACACCCAAACATTGAGCTATTTAAGGCATATTAAAATAAAGAGGCTGCATATATGTCTTCATTCAGGAACCCAGAATATTAGGGTGGGTAGTGAGGAACATGCAGCCACAGCCGGGACCATTTGAGTGATGATAACTGGGTTTTGCAATAGTATGGTACAATTGATAGGACCCTAGAACCATCAGTGCCAGTCTCCCCAAAAACATAATGTGCTAGAATAATATAATACAAACTGAGTCATTAAAGGACTCTTATTAATAAGAATTATAACTTCAGTTCATTAATGTACAATAAATGAACTGAACTCATGTTAGAAATTAAACAGAAAAAGTGTATGGGCTCATAAGAGGAAATTTTCTATACTATTTTACCAAATTTTCTGTAAATCTAAGCCTTTCTGAAAAAATATACACACGTATGTGTTTATGTGTGTTAACTATGTATTTCAAACCTGACTCATTTAAGAAATATTTCACAACATAATTTTAAATACTAATACATTCAAATACCATTAATCATGATATTGAATATTTAAGTAGATATAAACTACAGCAATTAAACTTAGACTTCTAATATTCTCGATAATTGCTTCATTTAGACTAGGAAAACATGTCATGCTGTGAGCATGGAGAAGTTTTCTATTTAGACGTGAATTTCTTGCAAAAGCATCATCAAGATCAATTTTAGTATCATCATGCTCACACAGCAGTGTTTGAAAGGAACTCTGAAAGACTCTAAAACTAAACTCTGACTCCACAATGCTCAGACTATGCAATCTCCACATACTAGACTGCCTTCACATTAAATTTCACATTGGTAGATGTGTAAATACTGTACCATAGATATACTACTCAACATAGTGCCTAGCATATATCAAACTCTCAGAGTGATAGCCTCCTATTTATGTCATTATTGAAGTAGATTAGTTATCTGGGGACAGGCTGTTCATAGCCTGGTCTCACTTCCTGTTCATTCTCAGCTTTCTGAGTTGCAATGTAATGTGGCCAGTATATTGCTGTTTTTCTCTCCAAAATACACTGTATCTCCTTGAAATGTAAGCCAAAATAAATCCTTCTTCCATTAAGTTGTTTTCTGTCAGATATTTTTGTTACAACAAGAACAATAACTATTATAATTTCTGCTAAAAAAAAAGAGGTGATTCAACAATAAATGGTAAACCTTATGAATTCTTGTGAAATTTCTACTTACTAGTTTCAGGTCCCAATTGAATATGAATCTGTAGAAAGTAAAACAATGGATAAAGCTTGTCTATTCTCTCTCTCTCTCTCTCTCTCTCTCTCTCTCTCTCTCTCTCTCTCTCTCTATGTATATGTATTTATATCTTGATATGATATATAATCACATCCTTTTGTAACATATGATAAATTATGAGTAATCATAAAAGATTATGTTGGCTATGTGTGTATGTGTACATATGTGTATGTATGTAATAGCTGCTTATACTACACACCATGTAAATCAGGGAAAAATAAAATCTATTTTTCTTTTCCAAAAAATATCTTTATTAATAAATGCCTCTTGTCACCACTTAAACTCTTTTGTTTCTAGTGTCAAGGTCAAATACATAGTACTCTTTCAAAAAAAAGTTCAAAAATAGATTCCTTCCTCCACAGATGTATCTTTGCCCTTCATGTTAAGTATAAAATATGATGTGTTAATAGTCTGAGCTTCTAAAGGTTGTATTACTAAAAAGAAACACTTGGGACATGTTTGCTAAAGTAACAGCTTCCCCATTCCTGGCCTGGAGCATCCAACACAGAGCCACAGTGTTCGGGTCATAGATCTGTATTTCAAGAAATCCTTCAACTGTTTGTTGTGATCAGAGAAATTATATAAATATTGATGGGCATAAAAAGCTAATGTTTTGTAAAAATGAATGTTAGAGAGCCAATCACAGCTTGAAGAAGGAGTTACAAGTCTAACTTCCTTGGACTCTCACTTGTTTCACTAGTAAAACAGAAATAATTTCAACTCCAGTATTTGCAAACTCTATTAGTACCAAGCACAGCTCTAAGCACCAAATAGCATGTCAAGCATTCCTATGATTCTCTGTAATCCCCTCTCGAGTTCACATTTGTCACTCTGCCCTCTATAGAGGAAGCTGAAGTTATGTTTACTGGTGCCTCAGAAACGAGAACTTTGACTTTGTCCTTGTATTTTTCCTGTCACAACACCTATGTCTGACGCACAATTGGAGAACAAAAGTTGTCTATGGAAGGCATTGGTGTAGGATAACCTCCTAACCACTGTTCTAGTTACGTCTGCAGACTTACTCTTTTGACTAAGCTCTTTCATTTTCCATTTCCAACAAGTTGAACACAGTAAAGTGCATTTCACATAATGAAAAGGGGGAAAAGGAAATGAAAAGGGGGGAAAGTAAATTAAAAATTATTCTTGATCTACAAATAAAAATTAGGATTGTGAGTAGAAATAAATGGAAGTTAGACTAAAATGTAAAAGAATTAAGAAGTTTGAAACAATTTTGCAAAATTGCTTTTCTGTGTCTGTGTATGTTGATGGCATTTTTCTAATCTGCTATATTTCTGAGTAACACAGTATTCTCAGGTAGGCATTGAGATTTTCCCCAGAATAGAAACCATCATTAGTGTGAGTCTAATTTAGTTCCTTCTGAAGGTGATAAAGGCAGCTCATTTATTCCTCACAGTGTAGAAGTATTTATTCTTCACAGTATAGAAGTCCTTTTTAGTACTTCAACGTCTTCCCATGATCTTGAAAGTACAGCTGAATAATGGGACCTGGAGGACAGCATCAGGGCAGGCAGAAATAGACAAACTCTTTTTCAAGTAACACACAACCCACACTTTGGAAGAAATATTATATCAGTGAAGTAGAAGTAAACTAGTTCTCTCCTCATTAGTAACTGAGGGATGTAGGAGGATTGCTTGACAACTTGATTTTTGCACCTGAAAATGAGAATAAACATTTCTTTGTTAATGATACACTCACACATGTATTTTATTAACTACATTCTATGGAAAGTATTTTCATCCAAGAAAGTTACTGAACAGAAAAATCAGACAGCAGGATGGTGCCTCCTACTCTCAGAAAGGCAGCAAAAAAATGCTTTCAAACATGTTTTCAAACACTTTTTGCCCATTATCTTTCTATAGATCCTCACCAATAACTCCCCTTAGTATTCTTGGATTTCTGAGGTTATGAAGTGTCAAATATTTGAATGGCTGAATACAAACTGTCTTACCATTTAATATAAGTTTTGAGTGCATATTTAATATTGTTCCAATTTTCTGTAATTTAATTGACATATATAGATCCTAAGATCCAGTGAAACCAGGATTGGTTTAGGAACTAAATCAGATAATGAATTAAGATAATGGCTGTATCCTGGCGGTTGTAATTTATTATGCTAAGATTGGCAGAATTAATTAAGAATTTTAAAATTACATTTTAAAATTAAATTAGATTCAAAATTTTACTAGATTTACTAAATTCAAAATTTACTAGATTACAAATAGATTTAGATTTTCAATATGTATATCTAGTTTTTCCGAGTTTGAGTGTACATACTTTTATGGGCTTATTTTTCCAAACAGTATAATCTGCTCTATTAGGTTTTTAAATCTAAGCTAGGATATGGATGAGCTAAAGAAGGGAGAAAAAGAATAGAGGGGGAAAGTAGCCTATCCAGTGATGGCATGTCCTAACGAGCCAGCTGCAGTGTGACTAGACAGCCCTCCACAGAGGATGCCCCTAAATTGCAGCGTTCACGCCCCCTCTTAGAATATAACCTGACCAAGAGTTATTCACATACACCAAATTTATCCCGATTTAGAATTAGATTGAGATAAAGTCACTCCCCTGAAGATTCTAAGAACAGCCACATGGAAGTACCTTGTGGACCAGTACCTTGAAGCTCCACACTTCCTTGCCAGCTAGTCCTTGGTTTGCAATTAAAACATGACCAGTAACTACTCCGCAGTTCCTCAGGATCAGTCAGTGGCTGACTGAGAGAGATTTCTTCATCTGCTTTAGCTTCTCCCAAAAATATATGTGCCAAAAGAAAGATTCGGTCAATAATTTTCTACATAGATATTTAGCATCACCAAAAATTGTTCTAACTAAGAAATTTGCCTTAAAAGTTGTCAGTCTAATTAAAATTATAACAGAATGTTATCACATTTGCACGAGTAGTCTCTTTTAAAATTCTTATGTTTTATTAAATGTGTTCTTAAATAATTTCACACATATACATAATGTTTAGTAATAACTCTCACCAGAACCACCCTTATAAACCACCCTCTTCCTCCTCTTAAATCCCTCATGTACATGAGAGCTAACTTTTAGTAAGCCCTAAAAGGCTTACACAGCAGTGGGCACAACTAAGGACTGTTACAGAATGCTTGATTATTATACATAGAAAACCTAATTGTTAGCAAAACATGAAAGCCTAGATAGATAGTCAGATGTGGTTAGGCGTCCTGAAAGACAAAGTCTGGGTTCACCTCTAAAAGCCTCCATAGATAAGAATGCTAAAGAATTGAAAGTTCCTGCCTTTTTAAAAGAAAGTTGCATGGGAAAAATCTTGTGGTCTTTGCTCTATAACCCAAGGCAAAGTCAGCTGTGTGACTTTGAGCCACCCCACCATAATGGTGAAATATCTTTGAACTACCTCAACATAACAGTGAAATGATTCAGTTCCTACTGACTTGGCTTGGAGCCCACCCCCAACCATCATAGTGCCATAGTTCAGTCTATCAAGAGTTTCTCTCTCTCTCTCTCTCTCTCTCTCTCTCTCTCTCTCTCTCTCTCTCTCTCTCTCTCTCTCTCTCTCTGAGAATCTCAGCTTCATGGAAGGAGTTCTAGGTAAAATGAATTTTTGATTTGGGCTTGCAGGAACAACACAGAAGTAGCTCATAGCATACAGATAAATCAAAATCAGTATTCTAGGAAAGAGCTAAGGAACCCTCTTGGGTTTGGAGGAGCTCAAGAGAAAGGTAAACTATCTTGGTAGAATGACACAGAAAGATTTATAAAGAGCTACAAGCTTAGTTGTACGATCAGGCTTGGGAATAGATAGATAGATAGATAGATAGATAGATAGATAGATAGATAGATAGATAGATAGATAGATAGATAGATAGATTGATTTAAGAAAATAAAGTTACCTCATCAATCTAGCAGCATTTTTACCTCTGTTCATGCCTCCTGCATATTTATCGGTACAAATATTACTTATATTTAAAAGGGTGTATATTACAAAAGACAGGGATTCTTCCTTCCCCAGAATCTTTCAGTGTGTCCTCCCACTTCTCTGACTTTTGAGAAGGCTGGTCTTGCGTGAAATCAGTGAACAAACTACACTCGTTGTGAGTTAATGATTATACCTGTATGAAATGTGAAAAGTGCTTATTTTATTTCAGTGATATCTATTCTCCCTTCCTCACAACTAGTTAACATACATTGTGGAATTATGCACCTGCTTTTCACATTGCTTTAGTTTTCTCAGCTCCTTCTCATTTTTACATCCTTTCCCACCTTGCACTCCAGTGTTTATTTATGAAGAATGAAATAACACAGTGTAGTCATACATAAAGCAATAAAATATAAAGTTGCGAAGTTCATCCTTCAAGTTTGAAGAAAAAAATTAAACCCAGCATTAATCACAATTTTCATATTGGCACATAAATATATAGGCCCCTGGAACTTTATTGAAAATGTAAAAATGAAACCATGCTGTGCAAAACCAATTGATCCTAAGAAGTACAATGATGTCACTCGGTGGAGAATGTCTGTCTATCATTCAGCAAACAGCTCTGAGACAGCATGAACCCTGCCAACAAATGAGGCCAAACTTCTCCCTCCTACTGTGTCAAAAATGTGACTATAACTTGACAACGAACATAAACATATGAGTTAAAACATTTCACGACTTTCAGAGGAAAACAAAGGGAAAATTGTCATGAACTTAGATCTATCAGTGAGTTCTTAGATTTGAACCAGACCAAAGCAATGTCAACTAAGTACAAAAGTAGGCTTTAAAAAAACATCAAAAAGTTTGGAAAACTGAAAATATTTTAAGAATTCGTAAAGCTAAACTGAAAAGTAGAAAAGAACATTTGCATCCGCATAAGTAATAAGACAGTAGGAGCAAGAATATGAAAAGAGCACATATCCCCAAGCCCATCTATGAAAGTAGTGACTAGCTGACTAGCTGATTCGTGAAGAGGCTTCATTGTTTTTCTTTTGTTTTCTGGTTAGGTGATTGATTAATTTTAAATTTTTGAGAAATGGTCTCACTGTGGTGCCCAAGTAACCTACGACTTAGGACTGTCCTGTTTCTCCTGAAGTCTGACAGTAGAGGCTTATGCCAGCATACCTATCGACCCTACAGGTACTGCTGGCAATTAACAAAACTTGAGTTTATAATATCTAACAATGCTATGCATAAATTACCCCTGCTTAATGTATACATATTTTAAGTTACTACTATAATAAAATAATTCTGACAGCACTTACTGGAGATATCTAAAACAGGACTTTTCCATACATAATTAAATAATATGAAATTTTTAACTGTGAAAGAATGTTGACTTTGTAAGAAAACCAATAATATACCTTAAACATTTACAAAAGTGTGTCTTGAGAAAGGAGATGAACAATACTATTAAAGATATCTTAGTATTGTTTTGCTATTTTAGGAATTGTTTTATTTTGAATATTCCTAAAATTGGGATGGAGCAGAGCAAATAAGTTTCTTGGAAGGCAAAGGTTTTATAAGGTACACATTGAAATAACTAATATAGATTTCACAACTGATGCTTAAGACATTGATGAAATTCATTTACAAGTTTATTTCAACTTCAATAAAAATCGTTTCTATCTTAATTTAACTATCATAGTCATTTGTAATTTGTAATAAAAATTGAATAAATATTTTGTCAGCAAAATTAATAATGTTCGTCATAAAAAATATTGACTGTATTATTAAGTCAGGTGACACAGACATCACTTGTTTCAAAGAACAAGTATTGAAAGTAAGACTTCATTTTGCTATGCCCTGTATAAAACAAAGAAAGAATATTAGAATAGCAGGTTATCTATTCTCCCAACATGTGTAGATAACACTGCATTTCATGTTTGTATAATAATATTGTAAGATATATGTGTGGGTTCTTTATTCTTTTTGTTTTTATATTATAACTAATTGCTATAGTTTTGATTTTTTTCTGATTTAGTATTCTTTCATGAGTGTCATATATAATAGCTTTTCTTATTAACTATCTCAAATTGTATTTATAATTTATAACAATGTCATACAGGTGTCCCCTCTTACACATGTCAATCAAACTGTATTTATAATGTGTAACAATGTCATACAGGTATTCCTCCTTACACAAGGCATACAAGTATATCAAAGGAAAGAGTGTCCTTTGCACAGAAATATAGTAATGCCATTTTCTCATTTTGAAGAATTTTAACTTTTTTTTTTGAAATGAGGGCAATAACAGGTTGGTGCATTTAAAGTATTTCATTAGATTCTAATTATGATTAAGGAGTGTATTTGCAGTTCACCTTATGGGCATAGATTAAAGATGTGGAGTAGCCCACAAGGGACCTCATTAGCATGGTGATTACAAGTTAATCAGTACTACAAAGATCAGAGAAATAATGAAACAGAAAAACAAATTTTTGATGCATTCATTATTAGATTTTCTTGGCTTTTAAAGGTTTAAAAACTATCAGGCTAATGTTTGCGACTTTCATCTCTCTGCATTATGCTACCCTAAGGGAACAATTTTGTGCTTTGGGGTAAAACCACTGAGGGAGAGGCATCATTGGGTCATTTATTTTATTGTAGCTTTTTTTTCAAACCAATAAACATTTAGGAAATGAGTACCAGGATCAAGATGCAATATCAGGCGCTGTGGTGAAGACAGATGCAAACAAGACTGCAGGTTGAAAAGCTCAGAAAACCCAAGAAACAATTCACAGACCATGGGAAGCTCAAGAAAAAAGAATGCGACTGTTTCAGTCCTTCTTAGAAGGAGGAAGAAAATACTCATGGGAGGAAATACAGGGACAAAGAATGGAGCAGGGACTGAAGAAAAGGTCCAGCTTCCACTCCTTCTTACAAGGCAGAACAAAAATATCCACAGGAGGAGATAGGAAGGCAAAGTTTAGAGCAGTGACTGAAGGAATGGCCATGTAGAGTCTGCCCCATATGTGGCCCATACATATACAGCCACCAAAACTAGATAAGATGGATGAAGCTAAGAAGTGCATGCTGACAGGGACCAGATATAGATCTCTCCTGAGAGATACAACCAGAGCATGTAAAATACAGAGCCAAATGCTAGCAACAAACCACTGAACTGAGAATGGGATCCCCTTTGGGGGAATTAGAGGAAGGATTGAAAGAGCTGAACCCCATAAGAACAACACCACCAACTAACCAGAGCTTCCAGGGACTAAACCACTACTCCAAGACTATACATGGACTGACCCAGGGCTCCGACTGCATGTGTAGCAGAGAATAGCCTTGTTGGGGCACCAGTGGAAGGGGAAGTCCTTGGTCCTGCCAAGGTTGGACTCCCCAGTGCAGGGCAATGTCAGGGGTGGTGGTAGTAAGGGGGGAATGCGGGGAACACCTTTATGGGGGAGTGGGAGAGAGCTCATGGACAGGAAACCGGAAAGGGAATAACATTTGAAATGTAAATAAATAAATATATCCAGTAAAACAATCAAAAAAAGAAAGAATTATTAAAAATAAAAGAAAGAAAAGGTCATCCAGAGACTGTCCCATCTGGGGAATCCATCCCATATACAGCCACCAAATGCAGATACTATTGCTGATGCCAAGAAGTGCTTGCTGACAGGAGCCTGACATAGATGTCTACTGAGATAGCCTTACTGATACAGATGAAGATGCTTGCAGCTAATCATCAGACTGAGCATAGGGACCCCAATGGAAGAGTTAGAGAAAGGACTGATGGAGCTGAAGGGATTCGCAACCCCATAGGAAGAACAACAATATCAACCTATCAGACCGCGCAAAGCTCCCGGGGACTAAATCACCAACCAAAGAGTACACATGGAGGGACCCATGGCTCCAGCTGCATATGTAGCAGAGGATGGCCTTGTCCGGCATCGATAGGAGGAGAAGACCTTGGTCCTGTGAAGGATTTTTTCCCCAGTATAGGTGAATGCCAGGGTGTTGAGGTAGGAATGGGTGGATGGGAGTGGGATCCTCTTCATAGAAACAGAGGAAGGAGGGAGGGGGATGGGAGGAAAGGGGATGACATTTGAAATGTAAATACATAAAATATACAAAACAAAGAACAAACTATTAAAATAAAAAAGTGTAAGCCAAAAAAGAAAAAAGAAAACACATTAAACCAAGCAAACATGCTATGTGAAAGACTGAAACTTTAGACACAGATCTGAGAGAAAAACTGAAAAATGTTAGAACTCAGTGCAAATCTTATAAGAGTAAGACCTTAGAAGTCAGCATACAATGGCATTTGAGAAAAAAGTTATAAAGATAAAACTATCTGCAAGTGAAAAGAAAGTGGAATCTCAGAGAGATAGGGAGAGAGAGAGAGAGAGAGAGAGAGAGAGAGAGAGAGAGAGAGAGAGAGAGAGAGAGCGCAAATGCAGACTGGAAAAATAGCTGTCAGTGATTGAGACTGAGCATTGCCCTTGCGGACCTAAGTTCAGTTCCAAGCACCCATGCACCTATGTCAAGAAGTTCACTTCCTCCTGTAACTCCAGGGATACAATCCCTCTGGCCTTTCTGGGTACCCACATATGCATAGCATCCATTCACATAAATCCACTAACATATACATAATTAAAACATAAATCAGTAACAGTAAATATAAGAGGAGATAAATCAGTTTTAAAAATTCTGACTCAGACAATAGGAAGAATCAATACCATGCCAAGTAGTTGAGGTTTCCTTTATTCAGTATGTTGGCCAGTAGAAAGTGGTTTTGAGTAAGCTAGTTTTGTTGTACTTCAAGTCTTTAAAAACAACCAAACAAACAAACAAACAAAACAAAACAAGCTAGAAAGAGAAGGAAATAAAGTTAGTTGCTCTTTGTACCGTCTAGAGTGATTTTAAGTCTTTTTATTTTTAGTAAAATGAGCAGAGATGTTACTAGGGTGGTAGGGGTCATCTACAAGAGGAGACAGAGGCCTGGGTTGGGGAGATGCCTATGAATCAATTGAGGTGTCCTTAGCTGTGACTCACAGCTTGGGGATACAGAGGATATGTCTTCTGCGTCCAGGCAGGAACCCCCGTTGACTAATAGGGACACAAGCCTACACATAAAACTTTCACCCAAAACTTATCCTGTCTACAAGAAATGCAGGGATTGGGGGTGGCACAGAGACTGACAGAAAGGCCAAGTATTAACTGATCCAACTTCAGACCCACCCCATTGCCAAGCACCAATCCCTGACAATATTAATGATACCCTATTATGCTTGCAGACAGGAGTATGCTTTCAACTGAGAGGCTCCACCTCTCAGATCTGAATCAGACAGATTCAGATATCTACACCTAAACTATGGATGGATAATGGGGACTCTTAGGGGAAAATTGCAGCTCCTAAGAGGATAGATAGGAACTCCATGGGAAGACCAACATAATCAATTAACCTGGACCCTTGGGGCTCTTAGAGACTGAACCACCCACCAAACAACATACACAGCCTGGTCCTACACCTACCTGCACATATGTAACAGATGTGCAGCATGCTCTTCATGTGGGTCCTGAACAACTGTAGTGGAGGCCATCCCAAAAGCTGTTGCCTGTATGTTCTTCCAGTTGTTCTGTCTTGTTTGTCCTCAGTGAGAGAGGAAACACCAAGCCTTGCAGAGACTTGAAGTACTAAGGTGGGGAGATACCTTGGGGGACCTCCCCCACCTCTGCCCAGAGAAGAAGAGGGGCAAGGCAAAGGACTATAGGAGAGGGTGACTGGGAAGGGTCACAGTGAACATGATGTAGAGCGAATAAGTAAAAAATAAATTAAATAAATAAATCAAAATCAGTGTGAAGATATATCCACTGGGACTGGATTCCAGAAATCTGCATACTGGACAGTTGTGGTTTTCTTCAGTGGTCTCTATCTGCTAAGTTTGCTTGAGGGGGTAAAGACTGCACTTATCTGTGGATATAAAGACAATAGTCCCATACCTAAAACTCAGGAAACATTGTTGAAAAGAGGGTAGAAAGAATTTAAGACCCAGAGGATTGGGTAGTCTGCTATAAGACTGTGTCCCTAGTAACATCAGAAGCTACACCCAGTCTCACCAACATGACTGCGTAAACATGGGCTGATCAAGACAAAAAACATGCCAAACTGTACAGGCAAAAGCTCATGAAATATCAACCCTAACCAAAGAACTACAGGAAACTGAGTAAAGCTGGGAGAGACAGAGGTGCTCTTCCCCAGGGACGAGCACATCAGTGGGTTGTTCACTGCCAAATGATTGGCCCTGAAAATATGCATATAAGTAACATTATATGGACCCAACTGTTTTTAAGGGCAGGGTGTTATGCATATGTAGAAATACATATATGTATGCAATAACAATTGCTGGAAAGGGAAAAGACATGAATTTAAAAGGGAAGGATAGCACAGTATATGGGAGAGTTTGGATGAAGGAAAGTGAGAAATGTTGTAATTAAAATACAATCTCAAAAACAGACAACAAACAAAAAACAAATACAGTAAAGAATGCATGCATGATGTAACTGGCCATCTTCTAACACTTGCACTCTACCTTTTACAGATTTTTCCAAAGGATGTTCACATACACGGTTCTGTCTCATTAATGTAAAACATGTAGTGATATTATTAGCATCCTGCCTTAATGACACAAATTAAATGACTATCAAAACTTAATAGCCAGCTTGCACACAGTCATACCGCAGGTCAGGCTCCCCATAAATCTGAGTACTCTCTACTCTTTACAAAGGAAGTTTAAGAAAGAAGTCTTAATTCCAGTCATGTTTCCAGTGTTCTAACACCTGAATTTATCCAAATGACCAGAGCAAAGGAATAGATACAGTTTCCTACACAGTAGTCCTCATATACACCCAAACGCCTGTCAATGCTATCCACAAGACTTCATTGGGAATATAGGAAAGTTAGATATAAACTTGATCTCTTGGTCCTTAGACCCTTGAGAAATATTTGAAAATTAAGAATAAACATCCAACAGAATGTTTCTCTGGGGTACATGGTACTGAACACATAAAACAACTTCCTTTCTTCTGGAGAGATAGCAATCAGAGCGGATTACAACTTCTGAGTCCTTGTTAGTGACACCTTCACACTAAACTGAGACCCGTGTCTACGACTATGTGAGTTTTCAAAGAAATGGCTGGAATCTGAAGATATTTGTGTAACCTTGTTATGCTCGGCAGAAGGGTACAATCAGGATGGCCCTTGCCATATAAGGTTCCTGCAGTAGGCATTCTTTGGAGTGGACATTCAGTGGATTCTTTTGGAGGAATCACTTGGTGAGATGGCTAAGCTAGAAAGACTGATTCATGAGTGAAGTACTGGAAACCATACTTCACTATATACTTAAACCATTTGTAACTAACCATCTCAACAGTGCACTGAGTGTCTTCTATCTGTGTGTCTGATTGTGACTATCTCTGTTGGGTCTACATTTCATGTGGAAAAAAAAATCGTTCTTTAATGTGTACCTAGAAATTCTGAGCCTGTTATCTCCTTACTGACATCCACAGAGATAGGATAGCATTTTTAAAAATCAATTACCCAATGAGGAAATTGGAGCATAGGTAATTATCATATAGTAAATGGCTAGATAGTAAGAAAGCCAGGAAATGAGCCCATTCTCTGTAGTTGATCATTCTCCAGGTGTACTACAAGGTGAGTTAACAGCGGCAAACACCTGTTGGGTGTGATGGTTTTTGTGCACTGAGAAAATATGTCTCTATCTTCCTTGCCTGCATAAGGCACCTTCTGATTGGTTAAAATAAAAAGCCTATAGCCTATAGCAAATGGTATAATTGTAAGATGGGACTTCGGACAGAGAGAGGAACTCTGGGAAGGATGCGAGTGCTGGGAGATTCACCACCTGGACTCTGAATGAACCTGAGATATGAAACTGAGGAGAGTAACTAACAAGCCATGTGACAGAAGTTAGGTTAGAATGAACAGGTTAATGAATTTACATGAGTTAGTCAGGAACAAACCTAGCTGTAAGTCTTAGGAATTCATAAATAAATATTAGTCTCCATGTCATTATTCAGGAGCTGGCAGGCCTAAAAAGTCCCATTATAAACACCTGAAAACATAATGTCTTCAAATTTGTAAATTAAGGTAATGCTATGTTTTCTGCCAGTGGAAAGACTCAAAGGAAGCAGGAACCACTTAGGAAACAGGAAAAATAATACATTTTTCTCAAGCAATTTCTTAAGACATGGAAAATCTCCTCATCTCAGTCATGGGTCTGAGACAATAATACACCCAGTTCTGTGCCCAATCACATGAATTCCAGCTCCTTTTTACTACACAACACCAAATAAAAACTACAGTTACTTTCCTGTGAATCTCCAATAGGCCTAGTTAGTTGACTCTGTAGGTCTTCTTGTGGTGCCCTTAATACCTATGGATCCCTCAATTTCTCCCCAATATACCTCAATGCTTCCAAGCTCTGCCGAATGTTTGGCTGTGGGTCTCTGTGGGTCTCTACCTGCTACTGGGCGAAACCTCTCAAAACACAGTTCTGCCAGACTACTGTCTACAAGTATAGCAGAGTATCATAAATAGTGTCAGGGTTTGTCTCTCTCCAATGGGATGGGTCTCATGTTAGCTCAGTCATTGGTTGGCTACCCCCTCAATCTCTGCTACATCTTGTGGCTCCCTACACATTTGTAGCAGATGTGCAGCTTGGTCTCTGTGGACCAACAAATGGGGCAGGAGCTCTTTGACTCTGTTGCCTGCCTTTGGATCTCCTTCTCTTAGCTGGGCAGCCTTGTCTGTCCTCAGTGGGAGAGGATGCCCTTAGTACTACTGCAACTTGATGTAACAGGGTGGGTTAGTACCCTTCTCTGAGGAGAAAATAAAGGGGTAATGGGAAAGCTGATGATGAGGCTGGGACTGTGAGGAGGGGGGACTGAGTTAAGGATGTAAAGTGAATAAATAAATTGTTGAAAAAATACAGTTACAGAAACTAAGGTCTATCGGTTATTATGGGTTGTCACCAACACCTAAATTATTCCCCAAAATTCTAATTCTTTAACTTAATCTAGGATTCAGCCTATTGAGACACTATGGGTTTTGTACTTCATTTGGAATCAATTACATTTGGAAATTTTGTGTGTGAATCAGTAAAGTATAAAAGAACCATGGGGAAGTAAACTATAAAATCACATCACATTGTATCCTATAAGTCGGTCATCATAGAGTTAAAATGACTTCATAACAGTGTGTTGAATATTCTTACCCTACAATTAAGCTTCCGTGTCATAGAGTGATCAAGACTCCATGGGTTTAATCACTTACCAGGACTTGAGGGGACACAGCACACAGTAGTGTGCAGAGTTTATAGTTTATTACAGCAAAAAAAAAAAAAAAAAAAAAAAAAAAAAAGAACTAAGAAAGATGAAAAGTCACACAGGTAAAAGTCCAGGGAGAATCAGCTCCTTGCTTCCTCAAAAACACTCCCCAGAGTAAAACCAGATGCTCGTAATTCTCAATTCTCCAGAAACATGTTGTGACAATGTGACTGGAGTGTTTCCAACCAGAGAAGCTCATTAGAAACCAAAGACTCAGGGTGGTTATTCCCCAAGGGTGGTGTAGGCAGCCTGCACCTGGCAAGTATCAACATCCCAGATTCTGAGAAAGTAGCAACTACTCTGTACAAGCCATTTGCTTAGATTTAAGGAAATCTGTTGTTAGGTTTAGGCAGAACAATTTAGCAGTGAGCTCCTCTTACCACTAAATGACAGAAAATCAAAATTCCCAGATGTCACACAAGGGACAGTCTTGTAAACAAGACTAAAGGTAATCAGCCTCACATCTGCTATATTAAAAATGTTGGCAAAACTCTCCAGGGAGAAAAATACAATGATATAGAGTTAAACCATAGAGAACCAGGAATCCTAGAGAATAGCATTAGGCTTTTCATGTTGATTAAAGAAAGAAAAAGTTTTCCTTTCTTCTGGACTCAACTTACAGGCAAGATATCATGTTGAGTTACAATTTTTTGTGAATAAAGGTTCAAAATGTATAGGCTAGTCATCAGAATTGGAAGGGTGGTGGTTTTGGAGAGATGGCTCAGCGGTTAAGTGCACTGATTGCACTCCCAGAGGTCCTGAGTTCAATTCCCAGCAACCACATGATGGCTCAAAATAATCTGTAATGGGGTTTGATATGTCTGATGAGAGGAACAGTGTACTCATGCATAAAAAAAATAAATACAATAAATAAACAAACAAGTAAATTAATCTTAAAATGAGATAATAAGAAAGGTACACCTTTGTAAGACTATTTTGAACAAAAAATGACGTGCTTGGTTTGTAAACATATAAAGAAATTACCTCAATTGAAAAATGAGGAAAAGATTCGTAAGCCTTTTAATCAAGTGTGGCCCTTCAACAGGAATGTAGTACAGCTTACAACTTTCCATATGTTTATATCCATTCAATTGTGTCTTTACAAATACAAATCATACTTTAAAAGAGAATTTTATTTTAAGTTAAACTTAGGAAACACACACACACACACACACACACACACACACAGTTTTCTGATCAAACTCACTATTCTTTCTTGTTATCTTGTTCTCCAGAATCACCTGTTTCAAAATATGCCTACCTCTCACATGCATGTCCTTTTTCTTTTGTAACCTGTTAGTTATAGAAGGTTCATCCATGTGTGCATGGCCATGAATTTATCCACTAGAACATAGGCAATCCACAGTGGCTAAATCACTGAAGAAAATAACTATACCTACCTCAGCTGTTATTAACTGTCAGTAGTTCTTTAGGGAGGGCCAGGGCCCCATGAGCCCACCACCATCCATGACTAATTACTAAAAATCAGATATTGTGAAGATTCTGTGTAGTTAATTTTAGCTTCGGTGAGGTCAAGAGTTCTGGTATGCTTTGAATAAGATTGCCCTCCATGGCCTCCGATATTTGAATATTTAGGGAGTACTTTAGGATATGTAGACTTGTTAGAGTAGATGCAGCCTTATGATAGAATGTATGTCACTGGGGGTAGGATTTGTGATTGCAAATATTGGGTCTTCAGGTAGAACAATTTCCAATTTTCTGAGAAACTGACAGATCGTTTTCCAAAGTGGTTTTACCAGCTTGCAAATCCACCAGCAAATGAGGAGTGTTCCTCTTTCTCTACATCCTCAGAAGCATCTGATATCAAACTGAGCGTTTTATCTTAACCATTCTGATTGGTATGAGATGGAATCTCAGGGTCATGTTGATGTGAATTTCCCTGATGACTAAGGATGTTAAACATTTCTTTAGGTACTTCTTGGCCATTCGAGATTCCTGATTTGAGAATTCTTTGTTTAGCTCTGTAGCCCATTTTTAATAGAGTTATTTGGTTCTCTAGTGTTTAACTTCTTGATATATATATATATATATATATATATGTATACACACACACATATATAGGATATATATTATATTGGATATATATTATATATTATACATATTGGATATATGTTATAATATATATATATATATATATTATATTGGATATTAGCCTTCTATCAGAGGCAGGGTTGGTAAAGGTATTTTTCCCAATCTGTAGGTTGACATTTTGTACTGTAGACAGTGCAGAAGCTTTTCACTTTTATGAGATCCTATTTGTCTATAGTTGATCTTAGAGCCTGAGCCATTGGTGTTCTCTTCAGGAAAATGTCCCCTGTTCCTATGTGTGCAATGAGTCAAGTCTCTTTCCCATTTTCTCTTTGATTAGATTCAGTGTATCTGGTTTTACATGTAGGTCCTTGATCCACTTGGACATGAGCTTTGTACAAGGAAATAAGAAAAGATCAATTTGCATTTTTCTACATGTAGACCACCACTTGGGTCAGCACCATTTCTTGAATAAGTTGTCTTTTTTTCACTGGATGGTTTTAGCTTCTTTGTCAAAGATCAAGTGACCATAGATGTGTGGGTTCATTTCTGAGTTTTCAATTCTATTCCATTGCTCTACAGGTCTGTCTCAGTACCAATGCCATGCAATTTTTATCACTATTGATCTGCAGTTGAGTTTGAGGTCAGGGATGGTGATACTCTCTGTCATAGTCAGGGTTTCTATTCCTGCACAAACATCATGAACAAGAAGCAAGTTGGGGAGGAAAGGGTTTATTCAGTTACATTTCCACATTGTGGTTTATTGCCAAAGGAAGTCAGAACTGGAACTCAAGCAGATCAGGATGAAGGAAATATTGCAGAGGCCATGTAGAGATGTTACTTGCTTCCCCTGGCTTACTCAGCTCGCTCTCTTATAGAACCCAAGACTACCAGCCCAGGGAAAGTTGGATCCTCCCCCTTTGTTCATTAATTGAGAAAATACCTTACAGATGGATCTCGTGGAGGCTTTTCCCCAACTGAGACGCCTTTGTCTGTAATAACTCCAGCTTGTGTCAAGTTGACACACAAAACCAGCCAGTACAATTGACCCCTTGTCAACTTGATTCACAAACACATCACTATTAAGTCTCAACCCTTACTTTCTTTCTTATTCATCCCTAAGATCTAAATAACTTTAAGAGTCCCACAGTCTTTACCCATTAAAAATTCAATTCCTTTAAAATATCCAATATCTTTTAAAATTCAAAGTCTTTTTAAAATTCAAAGTCCTTTAACTGTGGACTCCACTAAAATACTTTCCTACTTCAAGAGGGAAACATATTAGGCCATAGTCACAATCAAAAGCAAAATCCAACTCCAACCGTCCAATGCTGGTTTCACTCACGATCTTCTAAATTGTTCCAAGGGCTTAGGTAACTTCTCCAGCTCTGCCCTTTGTAACACACATCTTGTCTTCTCGGCTCCAACTGCATGTATTTTACTGCTGCTGCTGTTCTTGGTGGTCATCTCATGGTACTGGCATCTCCAAAACACTGCTGTCTTCTGCTGCAACTAGGCTTCACCAATAGCCTCTCATAGGCTCTCTTTATGGTACCAAGCCCCAACTCATTTGCATGATCCTTCAGTCCTGGGCCATCAATTGCAACTGAGGCTGCTTCTTCACCAATGGCTTCCATCGTTCTCTTACGGGGTCCTGCCTCAGCTGCTGTTCATGACCCCTTCCTGCCTTCAAAGCCAGTACCACCTGGATGGCTCTTGCACATTACCAAGTCCAGCCACAGCACAAGGTACAACCTTGGAATCTCTGGAACACAGCCTCTTTGTACCCTCAGAAAACACTTCCCAGAAGATTCTACCTCAATGATGCTGGTCTCTTCTTAATCACCACTAATTTCTTAGCTAGAGCTGATCAATATCAATAGTCCCAGTAATGCAAAGTTCTCACTTTAGTAGTTCTGGTATCTTGTTAATCACAGCTGATTCTTCAGCCCCAGCTAACCAAAACCACAGAATCTTCACAATCAAAATAGCAACACCCTGATAAAGGTCTTTAATGTTCCCTCTGAAATTTCACAAGCCAGGCCTCCATCATCTGCACTGCTTTCAACATCATCTTCCAAGCTCCTACAGAACATCCCACAGAGCTCTTAACATCCCAATGGCTCTTCTAGCTCAAAGTTCCAAAATCCTTCCACAGTCTTCCCTAAAACATGGTCAGGTTGTCACAGGAATACCCCACTATGCTGTTATCAATTTGTCCTAGGGTTTCAATTCCTGCACAAACATCATGTCCAAGAAGTAAGTTGGGGAGGAAAGGGTTTATTCAGCTTACACTTCTACATTGCTGTTCATCACCAAACAAAGTCAGGACTAGAACTCAAGCAGGTCAGGAAGCAGGAGCTGATGCAGAGGCCATGGAGAGATGTTTCTTATTGGCTTGCTTCCCCTGGCTTGCTCAGCTTGCTTATAGAAACCAAGACTACCAGTCTAGGGACAGCATAACCCACAATAGGCTGGATCCTTCTCCTGATCACGAGTTGAGAAAATGCCTTACAGCTGGAACTCATGGAGGCATTTCCTCAACTAGACTCCTTTTTCTGTGATAACTCCAGCTTGTTTCACATTGACACCCAAAACCAGTCAATACACCCCCATAAGTTCTCTTATTGTTGAGAATAGTTTTCCCTATCCTGAGGGCTTTTTTTTGTTTTTGTTTTTGTTTTTGTTGTTTTTGTTCCAAATGAATATGAGAACTGTTTTGTTTTTTTTTCCATCTCTGTGAAGAATTGAGCTGGAATTTTGATGGGGATTGCCTTGAATTTGAAGATTGCTTTTGGCAAGCTGACCATTTTTGCTATGTTAATCCTGATGATCCATGAGCATGAGAGATCTTTCTATCTTCTAAGGTCTTCTTGAATTTCTTTCTTCAGAGACTTGAAGTTCTTGTCATGTAGATATTTCACTTGCTTGCTTAGAGTCACATCAAGAGATTCTTTATTATTTGTGACTATTGTGAAGGGTGTCATTTCCCTAATTTTTTTCATTTTCAGCCCGTTTATCCTTTGAGTAGAGGGAAGCTACTGATGTGTTTGAGTTAATTTTATATCCAGCCACTTTGTTTGAGTTGTTCATCAGCTGAAGGAGCTCTCTGGTTGAATATTTGGGGTCATTTAGTATACTATCATGTCATCTGCAAATAGTGATTTTTTTTAAAGTAAAACTCAAATTTAGGAAACAAAGGAATAAATGGGGTTTTCAAGTTTTCGCATCATGGTTATTTTTTAAGACATCTGATTCATGACAGTACTTATCCATACAAAATATCTGTCTATTTTTGTCATTTGTACTTTGTTTAATCTTATATTCATAAATATATTTAAATCAATTATTATATGGTAACACACGTTGCTTAAGCTGGTAATAACGGATAACAGCTCTATAGTAACTTGCAAGTTCATATAAATATTTGAATTTTATGAAAAAAATGCCTTTTCTTTTTACATGACTGGGACCTAATGTCAGGGACAGATAGAAAAATACTTCTGTTTTCTATTTCCCAGCCAGAACAAAAATCTGTGATGCAACATTTTCATTATGTAAGAGTTACTTTATACATTTCAGTAAGGATATCATATAGCCTTTTCTGAAATAAAATATCTGGGGTGCTAATGAAGGAAAACGCTTAATAAGCTTATTTATTTTAATCAAATCTTCCAGTAAGAAATGAAGGATCTGCTGGCTTTACTTAGAAGGCTGTGTAAATATTTTCTGTCAAAACTACATACCCACATGAGCAAATGTGTGCAGTTCAACACCACTCCCTACAGGAAACCTGAGCACTCCACGTCACAGTTCCCAGAGGACTTTTCAACCTCAGAATTCCATGTCTTCCCTGACTTGCTTCTCTCTGGATTTCACCCATGCTTTATTAATGGCTTGCTTCCTGTCATCATCTGTGGCTTCAAACATTTTCTTTAGAAAATTCATTAATCCCTTCCTAGAATCTGCCTCAGTGTCATAGGAAGGCTTTTCTCTTTGCATTCTTTTTTCCACTGGAGTTAAGTATTCCCATCCTGTGTCTTACAGCTTTCTTTATACATAGGGTAATAACTTATCAGTCTTGCCTTTTTTTGAACTGCTTTCCATAGAGATAGCTTTCTCAAGATTGTTCACAACCATGGAGTCATTCTTGCCGTTGAGGCTGTTAGCAAAAGATCAAAAGACCTCTCTTAGAAGTGTGCCTGCCCTGCACATTCTCAGAGGTTACCTGATGAAGCCCAGTTAAGGTAATATAGATTCTCGCAAATTTATCTGACTGATCACATCCATAATTACTGATTTTCATGGTATATCCTGTTTTAAGAGGAGCAACTACAGCAGCTGGCTTTTCATTATCAAGTTCTGGTTTCTTCTGTGACTTCTGTTGCATCGTGTTCTTTAGTTTTGACTTTATCTTGGATTTTTCACTTGTAAGAGTCTTTTCCTAGTGGACTTTTCCAGTAACACCTGGACCTCTCTCCAAAGCAGCAGCTGTGCTGTGGTGCATCAGCAGTGCCCCAAAGAAGACAGGAAAAGCCTAACATCACCCACAAGCATCACAGCTGCTGTGCCTAGCTACACTGACCCAGCAGGACTTGGTGGCTCACCCTCCTCACAAGGCAGCTCAAATGTGATATTTTGACTTCTTCCTTTCCAATTTGTATCCCTTTGACCTCCTTTTGTTGTCCAATTGCTCTGGCTAGGTCTTCAAGTACTATATTGAATAGGTAGGGAGAGAGTGGTCAGCCTTGTCTACTCCCTGATTTTAGTGGGATTGCTTCAAGTTTCTCTCCACTTAGTTTGGTGTTGGCTACTATTTTGCTGTATGTTACTTTTACTATGTTTATGTATGGGCCTTGAATTCCTGTTGTTTCCAAAACGTATATCATGAATTTTGTCAAATTCTTTTTCAGCATATAATTAGATGACTATGTGATTGTATTTGAGTATCTTTATAATGAGTTACATTGATAGATTTCCCTAAATTGAAAGATGTCAGCATCCCTGGGAAGAAGCCTATTTGATAACTGTGAATCATTGTTTTGATGTGATTTTGGATTTTGTTTGCAAGAATTTTATTGAGTATTTTTGAATCAGTATTCATAAGAAAAATATGTCTGAAATTCTCTTTCTTTTCTGGGTCTTTGTGTGGTTGAGGGATGATCATAATTGTGGCTACAAATTAGGTAGTGTTCCTTCTGTTTCTATTTTGTAGAATAGACTGAAGAGTATTGGAGTTTGGTCTGCTTTGAAGTTCTGATAGAATTCAGCACTAAACCCATCTGGTCCAGGACTTTTTTTGGGTAGGAGACTTTTAATAATTGCTTCTATTTCATTAGGGGTTATAGAACTGTTTAGATGGTTTATCTGATCCTGATTTAACTTTGATACCTTGTATCTGTCTAGAAAATTATCTATTTCAACAAGATTGTCAAGTTTTATTGAGTATAGGTTTTTTTAAAGTAGGATTTGATAATTTTTTTAATTTCTTCAGTTTCTGTTTTATGTCTCACTTTTCATTTCTGATTTTGTTAATTTGGATACTGTCTCTGTGATCTCTGGTTAATCTGGCTAAGGGTTTATCTTATTAATTTTCTCAAAGAACGAGCTCCTGTTTTTGTTGTTTTTTGTATAGTTCTCTTTCTTTCTACTTGGTTGATTTCAACCCTGAGTTTGATTATTTTCTGCCATCTACTCCTCTTGGTTATATTTGCTTCTTTTTGTTCTAGAGCTTACAAATGTGCTGTTAAGGTACTAGTGTATGCTTTCTCCAATTTCTTTTTGGAGGCACTGAGAGCTATGAGTTTTCCTCTTAGCACTGCTTACAATGTGTTCTGTAAGTTTGGGTATGTTGTGCCTTCATTTTCATTAAATTCTAAAAAGTCTTTAATTTCTTTCTTTATTTCTTCTTGACCAAATTATCATTGAGTAGAAAGTTCTTCATCTTCCATGTGTACGTGAGATTTCTGTCATTTTTATTGTTATTGAAGACCAGCCTTAGTCCATGGTGATCTTATTGGATGCATGGGATTATTTCAATCTTCTTGTATCTGTTGAAGCTTGTTTTGTGACCAATTATATCGTCAATTTTGGAGAAGGTACCATGAAATGCTGAGAAGAATGTGTATACTTTTGTTTTAGGATGAACTGTTCTATAGATATCTGTTAAATCCATTTTGTTCATGACTTCTCTTAGTCTGTTTATGTCTCTGTTTAATTTGTTTCCATGAACTGTCCTTTGAAGAGAATGAAGTGTTGAAGCCTCTCACTATTATTGAGGCTCAATGTGTGTTTTGAGCAAAGTTTCTTTAATGAATTTGGGTGCCCTTGCATTTGGAGCATAGATGTTCAGAACTGAGAATTCATAATTGTTTCTTTCTGTTATTTTTGTAGTTAGAGGTAGATTATGTTTGCGTGACTCTCTTCCTCTTGATTTTTGGAAAGAAGATTCGTTTCTAGAATTTTCTTGAGTGTAGTGTCCATTCTTGTGTTGGAGTTTTCCATCTATTATTCCTTGTAGGACTGGATTTGTGTACACATATTATTTAAATTTGGTTTTGTCCTGGAGTATCTTGGTTTCATCATCTATGGTAATAAAGAGTTTTGCTGGGTAAAATAGCCTGGGCTGACATTTTTGTTCTTCTAGGGTCTGTATGGCATCTGTACAGGATCTTCTGGCTTCTGGAGTCTCTGTTGAGAAATCTGGTGTAATTCTGATTAGCCTGCTTTAATATGTTACTTGACCTTTTTCCCTTACTGCTTTTAATACTCTTTCTTTGTTTCTGCATTTGGTGTTTTGATTATTATGTGATGGGAGGAATTTCTTTTCTGGTCTAATCTATGTGGGGTTCTGTAGGCTTCTTTTATGTTTATGGTCATCAATTTCTTTAGATTAGGCATGTTTTCCTCTATAATTTTGTTGAAGATGTTTATTGGCCCTTTGAGTTGGGAATCTTAGCTCTCTTATATACCTATTATCTTTAGGTACGGTCTTTTCATTGTGTTCTGGATTTGATGAATGATTGGGTTAGGAGCTTTTAGCATTTTGTGTTTTCTTTGACTGTTGCTTTAATATTTTCTATAGTATCTTCCGCAGCTGAGATTCTCTCTTCTATCTCTTGCATTCTGTTGATGATGCTTGCATCTTTGACTCCTGATCTCTTGCTAGGTTTTCTATCTCCAGGATTGTACCCCTTTGTGATTTCTTTATTGTTTCTATCTCCATATTTAGATGGTTTTGTTCAATTCCTTCACCTGTTTGGTTGGGTTTTCCTGTATTTCTTTAAAGGAATTAGATGTTTCCTCTTTAAGGGCTTCTATCTCTTTACTCGTCTTCTCCTATATTTCTTTAAGGATGTTATTTATGTCCTTCTTAACGTCCTTTATCATCATCATGAGATGTGATTTTCATCTTGCTTTTCAGAGGTGTTGGGTTATCCATGGCTTGCTGTGTGCTGTGTTCTGATGATGCCAAGTAGTTTCTGTTTCTGTTGCTTATGTTCTTGTGCTTGCCTCTGGTTAACTGGTGTTAGCTGGTCTTTCTGTCTCTGACTTCAGCTTGTACCTCCTATAAGCCTGTGAGCCTCTGATGTGTCAACTATGCTGGAGGACAAGTTTTCTCTGGGTGGGATTGAGGTACGGAAGGCTTGACACATGGTCAGCTCCAGAGTACAGATGGAAACAGGAAGGATCCTTTCACTGACTGTGATGAGGTCCCTGGGTTCACTGGGTCCTGGGCATGTCCCACTTGTACCAGGTATTGGGGTAGTAGTGATGGTCTCACCTGTGAGCTTGGGCATGTCTGCATTCCTACGGACAAGTTTTCTCTGAGTGGGATTGGGATGTGGGGGGTAGGAGTCATCTTCCAGGCACAGATGGAAACCAGAAGGATCCTGTCCCTGACTGAGATGAGGTTCCTGGGTCCCCTGGGCTGAAATCAGCAGTGTTTTCACACATTATTATTCGTGACATTCTGTATCATTGTACATCTTTTTGTACTGATAAACTGTGGCTTATTTATCCAAGTATCAATTTCTATATGTCGGACTGTCCTGGGTAAAACGGAACAAGCACCACCCAACTGTCAGGGGATTGACATTTTAGTTATAAAACGTAGCAAGTAATTCACAAAAATTCCACAGCGTGACATCTGAATAGAGACTGCGTTAGCCAACAGAAAGAGTGATCACAGACAAGGATATGTTGTGTATTTGTATCTGTTAAAAATATTTAAAAATGTTGAGTCCAGAGAATGAGGAGTTCAACTTTTAAAAGATCACTCTGGGAACAAATTAACAGTAATTTTATGAAAAGAAGCTTGCATTTGAAGTTTTTCCTCACTTGCATCTGTAGCAATTTGAGTGAGAAAACACTATACTATAAACACAAGAGGTAAAATAAGCTGCTCACACAGAAAATATGGGAAGAAAGAGAAGATGAGAGTGTCAATATTGCTCAACGTGGTCAAGGTATAAAATGGAACTCATAGATTCAGAAATATTTCTATAAATATGTCCTTTGTAATAAAAATTTATTTTACTTTTCATGTATTTTATCATATATTTTTGTTTCATTTTAACTTATTTTACATGACATACAGGTATTTGATCTGCCACTTTTTGTCTTTATGTGTTTGAGTAATAAGCTTATGAAGTAATTCTTTACCTCCAAAATTCATCATGTATTTTTCCATTAAATTTGTGGCTTTACTTTTATGTTGATATTACATTTAAAATCTGTTTTTGAATAAAATATGAATAATGAATATCTTTTTCAAATTCCTAGTTACAACAACACCATTAATCAGTTAATCTGCCTTTTCTTTGTCCCAAAGCATACTAATCAATACACCTCATAATGTATAATCTTTTCTACATGTCTAGGCTCCTAGCTAATGCTGTCCTCTCTAGAATGACATCACCCCATTGCTATTGGCATTCCAATGTGGTCCACCTTATTCTTTTTCTTGCTTCCATTTTCTTTTATTGAATATTTTTTATTTATATTTTAAATGTTATATCCTTTCCTGGTTTCCCCTCCAGAAACCCTCTATCCATCTACTTCCTGCTGCTTCTATGAGGGTGCTCCCCCACCCACCATTCCACTCCCTCCTACCACCCTGCCCTGACATTCCCCTACAATGGGGAGTCAAGCCTTCACAGGACCTAGGTCCTCACCTCCCATTGATGCCCCACAAGGCCATCCTCTGCTACATATGCGGCTGGAGCCATAGGCCAATCCCTGTGTACTCTTGGGACGATGATTTAGTCTCTGGCAGGTCTGGGGGTTCTGGTTGGTTAATATTGTTGTTCTTCTTATGGTCTCCTTCAGTCCTTTCTCTAACTCCTCCATTGGAGACTCTGTTCTTAGTTCTAGTTCATTGGTTGGATGCGAGCATCTGCCTCTGTATTTGTCAGGCATCTGCAATATTGTCTGGGTTTGCTGTCTGGATCCCCCATATGGAGCAGTCTCTGGATGGCCATTCCTTCAATCTTTGCTCCACACTTTGTCTCCATATTGCCTCCTGTGACTATTTTTGTTCTCCCTTCTAGGAAGGACTGAAGCATCCACATTTCGGTCTTCCTTCTTCTTGAGTTTCATGTGGTCTCTGAATTGTATCTTGGGAATTCTGAGCTTTTGGGCTAATAGCCACTTATCAGTGAGTGCATACCATGTGTGTTCTTTTGTGGTTGGGTTACCTTACTCAGGAAGATATTTTCTAGTTAATTTGTCTTTTATCCACTGATTTTGACGTCACTTTCATTTGACATTTAGAATCATTTTATTTTGGCATATTTCTGGAATTTGCATTTTCATTTATCTACCCAAACATTGTCAATAAGAAATTATTTTCTCAGATATTGGACTTTAATAATACTTTAATAATAAATATAGAAATTATGTCTTCATCTTTATTTTTTTGAGAATTATTTCTTTTACTCTTTTATAGTCCTTATTCCAAATGAAGTAAAGATCATACAATCAAAATTAAGACAAAAATAGAATAGCTTCATACCGGAAATCCTCAAGATATTAGCTAGAATTGTTGTAAGTTTTTGTGATCCAGTATTTGATTTTAAAAATTAACAAAATACATAATGAAAACAAAGAAAAAATCAGTAATTTTTCTTTAATCTTTGTGTAGTCAAGATAAGTTCATTTATAATGTTTTTAATACAAAAATTTTTGGAACTCATATTTTATAACAGAAATTATACTGAAATAATGTATTTTATAAACATTACATTTTTAGTGCGTAATCACTCATGATAACAAACTTGTCCATAATTACTGATAACTTATAATCTTCAAATCATACTTGTTTACCTTAAATGAAAGAAATAACCTCAAGTTGCTTTGTTCCCACATATTTAAGGCCCAATTCAGAGCTCAACATTTAGATGTTATTTAATTTACGGGTATCAAAATATGGCTTTTGAGTTTTTAAAGCAAAAAACATTCTGATATTGCAATTATATGATATTGATTTTCACAGTTAAATCTTTATTCTTTATTTGCTAAATGTAGAGTCTCTTCTTCCCATGAAAAGGATTAAATAACTTGTTACTGTTCATGAGTCACAGGATAAAACATTTTTAAAGATATAAAAATAATATAACTTTAAAATAACTTTGAGAATTGTGTGAGAGTTGTAGCATGGTGTTTATATGCATAGCTGTAGTTTGGAATAAAATAGACTATGTCCAAACAGCTTTGTCAAGAAATGGATGAAGCCAGGGTTCAGTTCATGCTCAGGAATTAAGAATTGAAATTGTAATGTGTAATTAAGTTATATTGTGTTATATTTGTGGTATCTGACCACTTATATAAGTTTTTACCCTAATCAAAAAAAAAATCCACACATCCCACACTAGCCTAGCCATTCAAGTAAGACATAACGAAATTGTAACAATTGTCAAAGATTTTTGTCCCTTTGTCTCAGATTTTGTCTATTGTTTTCTTGTAATGGACCCTAGCTTGTGTCGACATTCCTCAGTTTTTCCTTCTTTTTTTTTTTTTTAGCTTAAGCATTCAGTTCCTCTCTTTTCTAAACATTCCCACCAGTTCTTAGGGGTCACTTTGTTTTTGGCAGGTGACTGCCTTTCGACTCCACACAGACTAAGATAAGAACACCCCATTCTGACTGAGTGCCCTTTAACTCCTTTAGTCCTTTCTCTAACTCCTCCATTGGAGACCCCGTTCTTAGTTAAATGGTTGACTTCGAGCATCCACCTGTGTATTTGTCAGGCATCTGCAATATTGTCTGGGTTTGCTGTCTGTATATGGGAACTCAATAGGTAGCAGAAAGTCATTGTGAAAATTAAATAGTTCACTGCTGATAGCTATGAGTCATTTACTTCAATGGCAAAAATTAGTAGATGTCTATAAGAGGAGAACTGGGAGGGCCACAGTGTTTGGGATGTTAATTAATTAATTAATTAATTAATTAATTAAAAAATTAGTAGATATGCATTCATCACCCAGTGGTAAAGTCACATCAAATCTACCCAAATATTCACTTCAACAATTTTACACTGCTTTTACTAGAATGTATTATTGTTTAATTGACAAAATATCTAATGTCCCAAATTGAATCAATATAAAAGTGTGACAACTAGAAGTATCTTCTATGCTTGTTATGTTCTTACATAGAAATATGAATTGCACCTACAGAAATGAGAAGCTATAACAGGGAAAAGCTATTTACAGAAAGGTAGTTTTAGATATCCATTGGCTAATGACAGCAACAGTTAATAATTGCTCTCCTGTCATTATTAAGACTGACTAGTTTTACTCTGTATCCCATCATTAACCAATGAGCTATTCTCTATTTCACCATCAGTAGTGATGAAAATCTCTATCCAGGCTACCTAACCACTGCAGCTGTTGAGACTTTCAACAGTGACTGGGGACAAGTTAAATTATTATTATTTAATTTAAATTTAACTTTAACTACCTAAATGTACCTGGTGACTGCTTTAGATAAGGAGATTCAAAATTATAATGTCTTAAATGATACATCATGTAGTCCATATACTCATAAGATAGATGTATCCTGTGGACAGAAGCCCTAATGGAAATAACCAGAGGATGAAAGTGTCTCAAAGAGGCAGGGACAAGAAAACTGAGTAATCAGATATAACAAGCCTTACTCGAGCAGTCAGGGTAGTCAAATGACAAAACAAACCAAAACAAGGCACGTTTTTCTGAAGATTGAGGAGAGCTTTGGGCTTCGGAAGACACCTACCACTTAAACGCTCTCCAGCTGTGAAAATAGGAGCACATGCTCTTGCAGATTTTGCAATTCCATGCATGTTTTATCATCTCTTCCCTGCTCCAGTTCAAATATCCAGTCACCTCACATGCTGCTCCCTGTGTCCCCAGCTAATTAGCATGCCACTGGTAAGGAAGGAAAGTGACCTTTTCTATAATTTCCTTTTTTCTATTCAACAAGAGCTGTGAAGTACTATGCAATTAATAGGAATGTAGTGAGAACGAAAGGTTTCATTTGATGGTTTAAGAATGGAATGGATTCATTTCACAAGATGAATTGAGTGGTACAGTTAGTATGCACTCCATGGCGCAATGTCTAATTGAGTCATTTCTGTGTTTTACATGAATGGCAGAACAAGTGATTGTTTAATTTTGTTCACTTTTTGCATTGTGTTAGAATGTAGTTTTTCATCAGGTCATAGTTAGGATTGACACAGAGACAGAATATATTAACTAAATATTTACTGACACTCGGTATGTGATTGGTTTACATTTGCTCCTATTTAAGGGCAAATTGAATTATTTGTTCCAGATATTAAAAGCTATTTTAAACATTTCCACGGACTGAGTCTTCTCTATTTTGATTAAAATTTATTTCCTTTTACCTAAACACTCATAGAAATTTAAACTAGTATGTATTCTACTTTTATGAACATCCTATGAGAATTAGGGTTATATCTTTATTATTCCCTTTAGAAAATATTATTTTGTAGCAAAGAGAAAAAACTTTTTGTGTTTGTCTTTTTTCCTTCTGTGAAAGTCTAGACAGGCTAACAAAATAACATTGCTTTCAGTGCCTCTTGTAAAAAAAAATAATAAAAATACTGGACCCAAAAACCACACAGCTGGTCTTTTCAATTTTCTTAACTACTGAATTGGATTAACTGCATGATCCGAGTCAATTGATTGTGCAGAAATCAATGGCTGAGAAGGCCAGATTGTCTCTCCTGGTTGGCCTCTTTCCTAAGCCTCTGAGCTTGTGATAGTTATTCAGTGCACCATCAACTTTTAAAATAAATGACTTTCTAAGTGCCCGAGTTATAAACTTTGATGATGTTATTTGTCTCGGTAATACTCAGTAAATGAGTAACAAATACAATTTTGAAGTTTGTATCCAAAATAGCATTTTTTTATTAGGCTGATTATAAAATGTCTGGATAATCAAAATGGAAAGAAGAAAACAAAGCTGCCCAATTTGTTCACCATCACCCCCTATCAATCCTGTAGCGACGTCTTTTAGAATTTTCCCACAGAGACAGAGACAAAAAGGCACACAGAAAGTTTGTATGTGTCTATGTGTGTGTCCGTGTGTGTCTGTGTGTGTCTGTGTGTGTCTCTGTGTGGGTATGCATGTGCATGTGACAATAATGCCTTCCCAAAATATTTTCTCATACAAACCTAATATCTAGATTCTAAAATCAGGATATGAAACATGTAGAGGGAATCACATCCCTGAACACTTCCCCTTTGTTCTCGGTTATCTTTCATGTACATAATCCTTAAAGGTACATTGAACTAGCAGCAAAGGAAGGCAGAGTCACAATAAAGGAGAAGGAATCCTAATTGCTTTACAACTGTAGAGTGAGAGTCAAGCAGTGGGGCTGGTTCTACAATCTAGTGAAGGCAGGAAAATGAATTCTATCATGGCAATTCCAGAAAGAAAAACAAAACAACTGACATACAGACTGCAGTGTAGTGTGATGGTGTTCAACTTCCAACTTACAGACCTGCAAGGCAATATATGTTTGCTATGTGTAGACACCACAATATATTATTCTCTAAACTAAAGAAAATTAATATGGGATATGCCCACATATGTTCATATCTAGTAGTTTTTTGTATACATACAGATATCTAAATATATATCCTAGAATGAAAGTGTCATCTGTGTGCTACTTAACAATGCTCATTCCTTCTTTTAAAACTATTATGAGACACTTTGTAATGCTAATAATTATAATTATTAGATAAATAATATGACATGCTAATAATTATAATTGTTAGATAAAATGAGAAAAGAGTTATTACAAAATTAAAATCACTCTTCAAATGATAAAGTATTGAATATGACATGAAGACCCAATTGTATCTGCTGACTTCAGTCATTGGGGTAGACAAACAGAAATCATAATTCCCTGGCCTTTGTCTAAGATGCCAGGACTGACCAGCATTCAAGGAGTATGCCTTCCTCTCCCTACTTCATCCATTGATCCTCTTTCCATTTCAGAAGAGGGACTGACTGACCTGGTTGAAAAGACGAGAAGAGGTGTCATTCTATGTTCCACATTATCTAGGGGATTAAAAAAAAAAAAACCAAAAAACAGTGCAACATAACCTGTGGATTCCTTTATCCTTCTGAGCCTTCTTCTGCCATTCAGACAGCACTGTGGGTCATTCTGAGTAGGCGTGAACCTGACATGCTGCCTTGTGTGTTTATTCTAGCACATCAGCTGATTGAGGAGAGCAGGCAGGGTCTAGGAGAGCACAGTGCATTACAAATAGCCATGTTTCCATTTTGTAAAGAATATCTGGCAATATTCTAAGAGTTGTTAGGCATCTAAAGGATTAGGGGGAAGGTTTGATGAAAAATATTTCTGCTTGTTTTGGGAATGTATGTGGTGTGTTTGTGTGTGTGTGTTTGTGTGTGTGTGTGTGTGTGTGTGTGTGTATGTGTGTGTGACATGTGCATGTGCAGAGGAGGCTCAGAGAACACCTTGCAGGAAAGAGTTGATGCTGGCTTTCATCACATAAGTGGTAGGGACCGACCCAGATCATCAGGTTTAACAGCATGTACCTTCACCTGCAGAGTATCTCTCCACATACACACCCTTTTTTTCTTATATGTCAATGGTTCTTGAAGTCAGCTGCGACATAATTTGTAGGACTTCTAAAATTAGCCACACCACTTGGGCATTCTAATTATATTGCTGTCAGGTGTTCTGTATATATTTCTTGTAAACATCAACAACAGTTCTAGGGTGGATCTACTCTAAAACACTAGTGTTCATTAGCTATCTATTGAAAGCCTGGAAAGAATAAATCATATAACGTTCTACAGCTAACAAGTCTTGGTGAATGTATTTCAAGTCTTTGCAAGTCAGTCTTCCACTGTGGGTGCATTTAACAGCTGTCATTTCCAATAGGCGTGCCCTTCCTTGCATAGTATTATCATGGCGCCGTCTTGCAGAGTCAAGTCATGTATTAGAATTGTTGACTGAAAAAGAGCTGGTATATCTCAGAATCGTCTCTTCTTCAGAGGACATGACAGTCAATGGTTAATTCTACTTCCATTCAGAAATTACCTCACTGTGTTGGTTTTAATTAGTCCCCATAAGTTTATAAACTTGAAAGCTTGCTTCCCAATACGGAGAACTTCTTGGGGCAGAGGGGATGGAGGTAGAAGTTGTGGTCTGGAGAAAGTGTGCCAATGAGAGTGGACTTAGAAATTTTAAAAGCCCACTCTATTCTATTTTAATCCTCTTCTCATGCCCTTTAGCTTATTCATTTAATTTCCTTTTGCTGATATTCTGGAGGAAAATGAGAAGACTCCAGAGATAAGATAAATGACCCATTAGTCAGCTTTTCATCACTGTAGCAAAATACTTAAGCTAATTAAGTTATAAAGAGAAGAACTTTGCTATATAATAAAGCAATAGAAAAAGAGCTCTTGAATTCATCATGTCTAGAGAAAGTGGAAAAGCATAGGAGGAAAAAGAAGGATAGAAATAATACAAATATAGTATTCATATATGAAATTCTTAAAAATACTACATTAACCTTTCAGTGAGTTGAACAACATTGATTTATTTTTTCTTTTCTTTCTTATTAATATTTTAGAAACATTAATATTCTCTAATATAAGGCAAACTTTAATTCTTATAAGAAGATCAACTTTTTCATCATGAATCATTAGGTTAATTTTTGGTCTCAACAACTCAAAGAGATGTTTTTCCATGGCTGGCTCTAGGTTCTTATTAGCTAGTCTGTGGCTCTTGGGAGCACCATTATTATTGTATGTGGCATTTTCCCATTTAAATTATATGTATTTATATATGTATGCATATATATGTATTTGTCTATGTTTATGCTTTTTTGTGCTTATAAAATGTTTTCCTGTCATGTGTTCCATTGATTGTACACAGTCGATAAAATAACTACTTTTATTTTTACTAACAGAAATTTTGAAATCCAGCTTTACATAAGAAAATGTCACATTCAGGAATATAGTTATATATTTTTTCTTGCAATTTGTTTTTGTATACATGAGGATAGGTGTGTGTGGGTGAGAGAGACAACCTCAGAAAGACCAAAATGTTCTCTATTAAAGGACTCTCCTCTATTGACATCTAATTAGATAATTAAAAATGCAGTATTCTCTGCTGAAGCCACTAAAGGAACTGCATAATCTTTCCATCGTGTAAGTTTTATCAATTGTTAATCTTGTTTTAATTTACAATGAAACTACAGAGAACAAAGCGACCAGCATCAAATCGTTAGTCGGTGACCACGCCATAGCTAAGGTTTAGATGGCTTTCATGTCTTTCTTCATAACATGCTAAAGAATGAAATGAAGTTAAAATGTGAGAAGGCTGCTTTGAAACATTTATAAGAAAGAATCCTCATTTTAGCAGTTCTGAGCAAACAAGGAGCTCAGGAGTGTAATGTGGTTATTTGATCTTCTGTATGAAGAGAGTCATTGATTGCCAAGGTTCTGTGATCTGCAAAACCATGAGAAACACCTCCCTTTGCCGAATGAGCTCTTGTAATTGCAGAAGGACATGAGACACTGTCTGAAACCCACATCTTGTAGAGGCAGTTATTCTACTGTTGGCAATTAGTCATTAATATCTTTGTGACAATCTGATCATTCAGTTAAATAGACATTCTGTCTTCTTTGAGATATTAGTAGATAAATGAATATACTTGTAAAATTTGTATGATCTTCAATTTCATGAAAAATAACATTTTGTACACTTAGTCAATAAATAAATATGCTATTACCTACACATGGAGCCCAAAGGCCAGAGAACATGATTGATGGTCATATAGTTTATCCAATCATTGCTATGTCATGCTATGTCAGCTAATACTTTTACTATTTAAGCATATAAAATGCACATAGGTTTATTATTATTATTATTACATCATCATCATCATTTTTATGTATAGTTCATGATTTCATGGGTATGTATGTGTACAAGCAAATATATACCATGGTGAATCTGTGGAAGTCAGAAAACAACTTACAGAAGAGCTTCTTTCTTTCCGTTATGTAGGCTCTAAGAATCTATGAATCAAACTCAAGACTTGGTGGCAAGCACCACTAGACTGCCTTGACTTGCTCTTCCTAGCCTTGTAGAAAGAGTATTTTTATGTAAGCACGTGAATATAAACAACATACATAGGCCTTAAGTGTGTTAGTATAAATATATGAGTGTGTTTGATATAAAAAGACAATGGATGTATAATAAAATAGTCATGTGAGAATTTGTCCATTAAAATTATAATCTGACATTCCCATTTGTAAGAGTCAAAAGAGATTTTGTTTACTGTTGCTAATGTGCTGTTACCACAACTGAGACTTTTTTATATCAAATACTCAAAGGCTAAATCTTTCATGATTTAGTATGCCACTATGTCTTGAGCAATGAATGAGACATGTCTGACTGGTTACAAAGTTAAGTGTGAATTTCTGTGAGACTATTTCTCAGGCTGAAGTTTATGTGTGTAAAATGTCAGGGTTTTTAAGTTTGATGAGAAGTCAGTGATTTGGGATCAATTAATTTAAAATTTATTGAACAAAGAAGAAATCTATATGAAGGGATATTTTTGAAAAGTACAAAGTATCTTCAGGAAGGCTGACATCATACTCACCTCAGTGGATGCCCTCAGAGAGACTCAACAGCTCTAAACTATGCACTGCCTCCCAGCTTCTGTAGCTATCTCTACTAGCTTAGGAGATTACTACACAATCCAGTGTCTGTGCTCTCATTGCCTAGACATTTAATGTACTACTATTTTAGGGCATTTACCAAATTATACTAAAAACCATGATAGGGGTTTTAAAAAGTACTATCTTTTCTTTATTTTTATTTTATTAAAGAGTTCTCTCATCTTCTTCCTTTATATTTCCATATCCAGAAAAGAAAATATTGCTGTCACTTTTGGTGGAGTTTAGCTTTCATTTCAAATCGCTAAGTGGTATCCAATTTATTTGTATTCTGGTGCCACTCCTGCAAAGCACACCTCTGTCAGCTGAGTTCCCGATTCAGGTGGTTGACACTTGGAAGCCATTCCATGAACAAATCGACAATATCGACAATATCAGCTGCAGCCAGTCATCCTGCTGACAATTTCCACATAGCTGCTGGAGATGCATTCTCAAAATTATTTAGCAGGCCTATCTGCAGTTTCTCCTGGGGAAATCTGAGATTGCTTTCTTTGATTTTCTTAAACTGTCCTATTTTACTTCAATTCTCTTTTATCCTACCTCATATGTATTTGACGTTCTATTTACATTAGTAGTTCCTTTATCCTATTAAAGATAAAATTTAATATAATCATTATTCCCATAAATAATTGCCTTTAATTAATTCTATCGATGATGCATTTCAACATATTTTATTTCTGAGAAATATGATGCTTGAATGTTTTGTTTTAATCTACATTTTAACACTTGTTATTACCATCAAAATTTAGTCATTCCTAAGACATACATGTATTATACATACATTTAAATGACTGTTACTTTAGGTTTATGATGCCTAGAGTCTGCATAATAATTCACTATTACAACATACCTAGGACAGCATAGTAAAATTATCAGTCTATTGCAAATTTCACTTTTTACAACATCTGTTACTTATTCATTCATCTTTAAGAGAGTCAAATTTACAAATTTTCACGTGACCAATAAATCATGAAAACTTTGGCCTAAATAATAGGGAAATTCAAAAGAAAACTTAAGGAAGAGCAGTTGTCAACTGGCTGAAGAATCAGAAAATCCCAAGATGTGTGTTTATATTGTTAAAAGACAGGTACAGATGGAATACATAGTTAGATTCCGTTGAGTGAGAACAGAAAAAAAAAAGGATAAGTAGAAACATTGAGATTCACTCTGATATCTTTGGAAACAGACTGTACTCAATCTGAGGCTGCAGCGAGTCAAGCATAATGTTGATATTTACTAGGAAGTTTGAAAAGTGCAAGGCCAATTTTCCAATTCAATACAATTTCAGTTCAGTACGGTAGAAATACACTTCTGATTGTTTTTATATGCAAAATGTGAGATATTGAACTCACTTAGTTCTGCTCAAGTGCTAAATTCAATTTTTCTACTTTACATATTTTATCACAATAGCTCCTTTAGTGAGCATTTGTAATTATAACCAACATAAAGCATTATTTTTTCTGTTAATAAAGAGCTAGCCTATTTACTTTTCTCAAGCTAAGCTAAATGTCATGCATAGGTCAACAAAATAAATCTATAAATCTCAACAGACACAAATGTTTATTTTATTAATGTCAACTCTAACTCCAAATTAAAATCATATGGGATTGACATTGTATGCATATTTCAGATAAAATAATTTTGAATTTTAATAACAAATACATAAGGAGAATAATTAAAGCATTTGCTGCCCTTTTCTCCGGGTTGCATATGCATGAATTCAGAAGATAATGATTAAAATGAATTTATTCCACACAAACATAAAAATATAAAGGTAGACAGACACATGGAAAGTGAGTAGATAAACTGATGGCCATATTACTTTGAAAAATACAGTAAAAACTGGCTTATTAAAATTAAACTCAACAGCATTTTTTAAACTTTTACTTTGGATCAGAGATAACAGTGCAACCTCTGACATTTCAAACCTTCAAAAGTCCAACAAACTCAAAGCCCACTTCAAGATTTTTACTTGGAGCCATCAGGAATAAAACACAAGGGAAAAACAAGGAACCAAAATGCTGATTTGATACTCTGGATACCAAAATACACAGCCAACAGAAGCGTAATGAGAGGCACACCAAGGAAAACATGACCAGTTTGACTAGCCTCAGAAGACACACAGCAAAGCAACAGTTGAGTTTAACAGAGGATCTGTTACACATATATAGATATCTTAAACCTGTATAACAGATACACTTCAAGCTGGGGACAGAAATATATCCTTCCTGAAATCTATCAGGACTAATTAATAAATTCTGCTAGGGCTAAGATACAGGTAGAACAACGATAGGTATATAACAACAACCTGAAGCAAAAGAAATTAATCTAATGCATATTAAAAGCAAAAAGACTAAGGCCTGATGGACCTAATATTAGATTCAAGAACAGATTTTACAATAAATAGAAATATAATACTGAAAAGACTACTATTGATGAGGATGCACTAGCCTCCTGTGTACTCTGATGCTGAAAAATAGAGGCCTCTAACGATTTTTGGCAGTGACTAACAAAGTCATCATTCGACCACCAGCAGGAATTCGGAACCCATAGTTCATAATCACAGTCCTCTAAATCTAGGCAGAGAAGAGAAACCGTGTGCACCAATGGCAGATATTATGCAATTGTACTCAGAGTCCTGCCAGAATACTGTAGAATCTGGGACATGGTGGTTGCTTACTAAGTATGAGTCAGCAAACAAATGCATTGGAACGCGATATGAAGCTTCTGAGTCACTTTAGTTTAAATGTTGTTTTATTTTATATTTATAGGAAAAATATTAACAAATGTTTTGATGGATGTATGTGGTATAAAATGAAATACCTAAGAAATCTACTAATAGCTAATAAGAACATAATGACAGAAAAATACTATAGTTCAAAAACAGAAAAGAAATGTTTACAAAATATTAGAAGAATCCTCATGGTCTTCCAAGCTAGCAGGCACTAAAATACTTGTGTATTGGATTTCCCTGGGAAAGGGAAATAAAACAGATTTTAATGGTGGAGTTGGGATGAGGTGGGTAGGAATGGAAGGATCAGGTAGAGAGAAGATGTGGTTGAAGGAGGGAATGCAGGGTGAGATAAAACGGAGAGGCATTGAGGGTTGATATGGAAATCTAATGCAATAGAAACCTTCTGAACAACCCAGTGAAGTCTGCAAATAAGAAGGGAGACAGGGTCCCAGCTGGCAACTCTTGTCAGCAAAGCTTCCAGTAGTAGGACTAGATTACATTTACTTGAATTGTTTGCAAATGGGTCCCATGGAAATCCTCAAACAACTTAGACTGTTGCCAAGGTTTCTCTCCACAAACTGACAGCCTCTTTGCTAAAGACAACACCCACACAGTTTACTGCATATGGAGAAGCCAAGCTGGTACCTACATATGATCTCAATCCCTATGTTCTAGAGTCATTGGTACAAGAAGATATTCTGTGGACTAACAAAAGAGAAACAGAAACACCAATTCAGTCACAAAACCCTTGTTCTACCTTCAGTCCTGCCCACAAAGTATGCTGAAGCAATAGTGGTACAAAAAGAAAAAAGAAAAAAAGAAAAGCAATAGTGGTACAGAACTTGCAGAAATAGGTAACTTATGTCTGATTTAACTCAAGGCCCACTCCACTCCATGGAATGGCACCCATACAAGACACTCCTTGAATGACCAAGAACCAAAGATCAGGCAGTACAGAGACCAAGGTTAAAACCAAATACTACTCATCCTCGGGGGGATGTAGCAATAAAATGATTCCTAATGACATTCGGCTATTCTCATAGATCAGTGCCTTATGTAACCAACATCAGGAAAGCTTCCTCCTGCAGCAGATGAGAACAAATACAGAGACCCAGAGCTAGACAGTAAGCATGAAAGAAACCTGGGAACACGCAGCTGTAAATGAAACATCTCTGTCAAATCCCTCCTCTCAGAGCTCAGGGGACCTCACTGAAGAAGAGGTAGAAAGGCTGGTAGAAAGAGTCAGAGGGGATGAAAGACACCGAGAAGACACATGAGCCTCTAAATCAACTCATACGAACTCACAGAGGTCGAAGCAAATTCAGGGCCTACATGGATCTGCATGAAGTCCTCTGTATATATATTATAGCTTTCAGTTTAATAATTTTATGGGACTCATTAGTGCATGAGCAAGTGGGTTTCTGATTCTTGAGCCTTCTCTCTGGTTCTTTTTCTTTCTTTGTTTGCCTTGTCCAGCTTTGATGGGATGGATTGTTTTGTTTTTTATCTTATTATATTTAGTTTGTTGCTTTTTCTTAGAATCCTGCTCTTTTCTAAGAAGAGACAGAAAAAGAGTGGATCTGGATGGGAGGGGAGGTGGAGAGGAACTGGAATGAGTAGAGGGAGGGGAAACTAATCTTGGGAAAAGAACCTAAGGAAAGGCCCAAGAATCAAAGGCTCACTTGTTCACGCACTTAGGAGTTGCATAAAATTATTAAACTGAAATCTATAATATATTTTATGAAAAAAATCTATTTTTAGTAAAAGAGGAAAATAAAGAATAAATAAATTATTTAAATAAAAATAAAATACTTGTATGAATCTGGTTTAAAGGCACAATAAGGAGCTGGACTCTGAGCTCAGCATCTTGCTGGCCTGCCAGGAGCGCACAGTACTATCAGATCTGGAATGTATCTCTCACATACTTGTTTGTAAATTAGCCTCTAGCTAAACATAAAATTCCTGGGACAGAGATAATTTCCCTCATCATTCCCAGGAAGGGAAGCAGCAAATCTCTATTGGTTCTCGTTGGCCTCAGGCTCCAAGGGCCATCACTATGTCCTGATAGAAGCCACCCAGGCAGCAAGCTTGTGTCACACAGCCAGGCAGCTGCAGAGTCTAATTGTCAGGGACTTAGGGTTTGTAGGAATGAAAGAGACCCGAAGAGTACTGCCTGACAGAACTCCAGTCTAGATTACACCTCCACTGACGTCCTTCCTCTTCTTTTTCAGCCTGCAGTTCCTTCCTGACCTTTCTAGCATATTTCTGTTGTGTTTTCCTCCTTCCAAGTTAGAGGAAAGCAGACTTTTATTCACTGTTGCATCCCTAGAACTATAAGCATTTGTTATGGTAGACATTAGTGCATTTAAATGTTTATTTACTAATGTCTGAAAGAGTATGGATATACTCACCCCACAACCAGAAAGGATCATAAATATGATGGCTTTAAGACCTTGGCCTTTTAAGAATATTTTATTTGAAACATTTGCCTCCTCGTCTCTAGTTCACACTTCAGAGACTTATTATCAGAGACTTATCCTTTTCCAGATAGGACCATGAGAATTTAGTGCTGTGTGGTCATAGACTAGGTAGTTTTGCTTTGTCTTGTTTGCAATAATGAACACCAGGTGTATCTCATTCTGGGCAAGTACTCGACACTGGGTTGTGTCTCCAGCCAGCTACCGATTTCTAGATATTAAAGATATAGATAATAATTAGCGAAATAGAGAAGTCTCTATGATAATCTTTGATAATCTATGATAATCTTTTAAATGCTAATATTAGTGGATTAAAATAGTGTAAACCTTGTATGGATCTTGAGAAGACTTCAATACAAGTATAAGAGCTGGTAATAATGTCATTATATATTAAGAGATTATAAATTTATGTAATAATTTTTATGTATGGTAATCTGCCATGGGTATTTCTTGCACTGCACACAGTTTATGTGTGGAAATAATTTACTACAAATATAAAATAGACATGGGATTTCATATCAAAAATACCTTCATTAAAAAGCTATTAAATTACAGAGAATTATGGAGACAATTACAACACAGAACAAAACTTGTTTATTGTTTTTCCTTCAAGACATTATTTAATAAAAAAATTATAAATATAACTTGGGCATGGCCCTGTTCCTCTCTCTCATTACAAATGGCTGCACCATTCCTATTCCTGGTCTTTAACAATACAGATGGCTTTCCACACAGCCATCACAAACTATACATTTTCTACAGAGTCTTAAAGGCTTAAATCCAAACCATATTTCCTTGAACACATCTGTCAGATCATTTTGATCATTCCCAAATCAGCTGGCAGCACCTTTATGAGGTGTGAAAGAGCAAGAAATGGTACCTGAATTCATCACAATGGAAGCTCACTCCCAAGTCTTGTGCTCTGCACTTTCAGTGTCCTTTATTCTCACATATAAAAAGTTTTATGGATATACTCACCCCACAACCAGAAAGGATCATAAATATGATGGCTTTAAGACCTTGGCCTTTTAAGAATATTTTATTTGAAACATTTGCCTCCTCGTCTCTAGTTCACACTTCAGAGACTTATTAAAATCTTGCTAATTTCACTTGTAAACTATATTGGATTGCCGTTATTTATTACACTTAGCCTTCACCTTTTTTAGTGTAACATGAAGGTGTTATTTGAATAAGAGAAAATTCATTGCATCTGAATACTACCCTGACTATATATTTTTATTTCCCTTTCCATAAATGACCTCACAAGAATTATTGGCAGGTGTCATTTTAAAGGTTATTGGATAATTATTTTATCATAAAAATAAACTGATCTTCAGTCTTACCTTAGCGGTGTTTCTGTGACACAAATATATATATATATATATATATATATATATATATATATATATATATATATATATTTACTGTCAGTTTTCCCACTCCATAAACTTTTACATTCGGGGGTTATTTTCACTGTTTTGAAGCAGTTTGGGGTGCACAGTAAATTGAGAGGAGCCATAGAAGTTACACACACACACACACACACACACCCTCCTTTGTTATACACTAACCTCACTAGACTGGTGAACTTTGTCTAGGTAATCAACCTGCATGAATACTTCATTACTACCAGTATCTTATTGCTTGCTTGGTGTCTTATGTTCTATGGGTCTGAACAAGCGCACCCTGTAAATATCCACCAGTCATGTGCCTTCTATCATTTGCCTATTCATCCTTTCCCCATAAGTCCTGAAAAATATCCCTTACTTTAATATCTCTTTACATGCTTACTTTAATATTTCAAGCATGTCATGTATTGGGGCATTATGGGATAATCTTTGCAACTGAGTTTCTTTTGCTTCACAATTGAGCATTATGTTTTTGTGGCTTCATAGCACATTCTCTTTTTAACGTCTGGATATACTACACTTTATCTATTCACTCACATGCTGAAGGAAATTTTCACTGCTTCCAAAGTTTAATAATTAGGAAAGCAGCTGTTGTAAACAGTCAGAGCAATTATCTGTGTGAACCTAAGTTTTGAACTCTACTGGGCAAATATCAAGGAGTGTAGTACTAGACCATGGAAGAGGAAAATATTTAATGTTGTTAGGAGCTGACAAACTGTCTTTCAAAGTTCCTGTACCATTTTGTTTTTCTACCAGCATTGAAAATTCTTGTTAGTTTACATCCTCAGAAACATTTACATTATGAATACTGTGGTCCTGAGCCATTTTAATAAACTTATAGTAGTATGTTTTTGTTATTATACTTTGTATTGTTGTGGTGGCATATGATATGGCAAAACTATGCACATGCAATAATGTAGTTATGAGTGAGGCTAGTTAGAAGGAGGTTCTATCTTCACGTACCATGTGCATTTCATAGTTACTTTTCTTCTAGACTGAGTGCGAAATCTGAAGCCATGAGTCTGAAAACTGCAAGGGACACTTGTCTGTGATATAAACAAGACAACCTTAGCAGGAAGTGCACAGCTAAACCAGCAAACACGGTACAGAGGACAGTTCAGTTATCTCGTGTGACGCAAGCCTTATTTCAAATGTTACTCTATAATCTCATGCATCAACACTAAGAAGAAACTGTCATTTTAACATCTAACTCAATACGCCTAAGATTATATGCTTCTAAGAAAGTTGAATATTCAATTATATGTGTTTTTTAGAAAGATTTTACTTTCAAAATTATTGATTGTTAGCATTGTAACTGCAATGATATAGCATGTGTAGCTCGTGTAAATGCTGATGTTTTCACTATGACATTTGAATAAAGTCCGAAAGTTTCAATAAACGATCTAGATAGTGCTTCTTCATATTTGTCCCTCCTTCAAGAAGCATGCCTGATTTTTCTTACCTGTCAAACACTACACTCTCAACTTTTATAGGCCTCTCTCTCTCTCTCTCTCTCTTCTCTCTCTCTCTCTCTCTCTCTCTCTCTCTCTCTCTCTCTCCCTCTCTCCCCCCCTCTCTCTCTCCCTCTCTCCCTCCCTCCTCTCTCTCCCTCTCTCTCCTCTCTCCCTCTCCCTCTCTCCCTCTCTCTCTCTTCCTCCCTCTCCCTCTCCCTCTCTCTTCTCTTCTCTCTCTCTCTCTCTCTTTTTCTGGTATCATCATATGAGCAACAATGCTACTGAAAATATAAATTCTTATTTAACTTTCCACTCTGTTTTAGCTACTATGCATTCTGGAATCATCTACACCATCTTGCTTTAATAGAAACTTAATAGTAAATCCCTTCAAACTCCCTCTCTACCCAACACCACCAATAAATATAGCACCTTCCAAGTTTGTTTTGTCAACATTTAGAGTAAATATTTATCTAGATAGATTTTATTCTTTTTTAACCTTTCTTTCATCTTGTCCAATTCATTTTGAAAAGCACTGCTATCTGAAGAACAAAAGTTAAGAAACTGATTTGCATTTAGATCTTTTAGGATGATTTTTGCATCTCCTGAACGTGATAGTCATCCCAAATATGATCACTTAGCAAAGCAAAGAGCAGAAGCTCCTCCATTGTAAACTGGGAAAATAATTTCATGAAGGAAAAATTTTCCTAATAATTCCAAAATTTTTAGCACATTTCAAGACCATAATTGCCAAATACTTTAATTTATAGCATTAGGTAGAAAGAGTAAAATTAGTAACATTAACAATGCCAAATAGTTAAATATAGTAAATATGTAAAATTAAAATGATAAAAATCACTGAACTGTGCATTTTAAGTATAAGTTGAGAGTGTGATGCTAGCAAATTGATAAATATGATCCATATCTATCAGACTTCAAAGTGTTGAGTTGAGTTTTGGCTACAGGCAAGCACTGAGATGATGACTAACGATGGGCAGCCTACTTGGAGTTTTTAAATCATGATTCAATATACGAGTGTAAAGTAAACCTGCAGCATCATCTCTGAATCCTTAAATTAGATTTACAAATGTAATTACTTTATGAATGTATAAACATATATAATCATATTTAAGATAATTTGATAAAACTTCTGTTCATAAATTAAATACTATCAAATATTTTTCCAGTTCTAAATATTTGATCTTTCAGATCCTTGATATAAGATTTTAATGAGATATGAAAATGTTTGTGAAGCAACTAGTTGAAACTGATAAACATAGTGAGACTTAAAAAAAACCTTAATTTTTTTCACACGATGTATTTTATTGTGTTTTATGCATCCCTCAACATCTCGCAGAGCCTCCCCATTTTCTTACCTACCCAACTTTACGTTCTCTTTCTCTCAAAATCAACCAAAAGTTAGTAAAACAATAAATGCCGAAATTCTTGTACTTATAACAGCACAACAATTTCTCCATCTTGACCTGATCTCTGTGAATCAGACCAGTCCTGGGCTGTGGTTGATAAACCAGTGTAGAAAACAGATTTTCCCTTCACCAGCAGGTATCTATTACAATCAGCTTCTTAGTTAAGGTCGAGACTCCATGGCTACTTCCACTAACACAGTCTGTTAGCATTGGAGATTCTAATTTGTAATAATAAATGAACTGCTGAACTTCGAAACTGAAATGGCCTTTAAGTTCAACCCCCCATTAATGACATAATTGTCTTGAATACATAAATAAAAATACTGAATATGCATTGACAGCTCCCTAATTGTATAATTACATATATAAATACCCTAGTTATAGACCTTCTATCATTAATTCTAATTCTTCTCAGAGCGAATTGTGACTAATAAAAAAGGATTGCAACACTTTCAATTGCTTCATTTGTTTTCTTAAAATGTTCAAGGGAAAGAAACAAAGGCTGCAAATGATGAAATGCCTGGAACACTGGGAGCCACAGTCATTTAAATAGAATTGTACTTTTAAATGTCGACAATCTGTTTCAATAGTGTCAAAAGCATAAGTATGAATGTAATTATTTTCAGCCTAAAAAGGAATTTTCCAACCTAACTATGTATAATTACTCTCAAGTGTCTGTTTTTCTGTCTGCCATCTCTTTGAGAAACTTTATAATCTAGAAATTAACATTTTACAAGAATATATAAATCTGTTTTCAGAAGCCATGGGAATTTCAGCACAATGGAATTGATTTTATTCCAATTATGCCTCACTTAGTTTCATGAAAAGATGACTCTAAGAGAAAGTGTGATAAGTATAATTCAAATTATTTGATTCATCCAGCATAAGATTTTGTTACACGGCTTCAATTTTTAAAGGTGGAATAATACAAATGACCACATAAATGATTTTGTAATTCAAAAACTTTCTAAGCTGTTGCTTTCAATAACTTTTAGCAGGATTCAGATGTGTTGCTAGTTAGTCAAGTTTAACATTTTATGATATGACAAGTTCTCAGTAATATTACCTCAGCACAACTTCCATTTCCATCTTCATTCCTCAGAGCCGAAAAATACATGCACAAATCTTCTGTTATTGTAACAATAAGTAACCTTTTCAAGAATGTCTGCATTAATTAAAAATAAACATTCTGATCTCCTTAATTAAGTGACACTTCTGAAAAAAATATATCTTCAGTTAAATTATAAAATTAACAATATGCCATTTAAATTATATTTGCTATTAAAATTATAGCAATAAAAAACTATAGCAATAATTGAACTCAGAAGAAATGTCTATAACATGTGAAACCTTGTAGCACGTGGAAACTATGGGCTGAATTTTTTACTTTGTAGCCAAAAAAGTATTGAGGAAATATAAAAAAAATTAATTCCAAAATGAATTATATTACGCATACATCCTGCTGAAATGCTAGAGAAAAATATAAAATGAAGAAAAATAATTCCTGTTCTAAGATCTTAAGAGGAGAAACCATGTGATACCTGCCAAATTCAAACTGCCCTCATGAATGGATTAGCCCTTTCATGTAATTTATTGGTCAATGAACTAATAAGTTAATAAGTTGTTTTGAGAACTGGTCACTAGAAAGCCCTTAAAAGATTCTGCATCATTTTTTACTTTGAGTAGCCTCATGCCTCTATAGCAAAACATGTCACCACATCCAGCTCCTATATCCTGGATCAGAATTATACACATAATATACCCCTTTTCCAGATAATTTACTTAGTAAGTGCTATTGCATCAGTAAGAGATTAACTAAGAGATCATCATGACACCACATTGAAGAATATATCATACTATGCAGGATATCTGTGAGACTAGGGGTCTATATAACAATTTTAGTTAATGAGCTGTTTTAGTAACACACTGTGCTTCACTGAAAACTTGGCATTTGAAGTAAGAAACTCAGCCAACCATTTGAACTAAGAAGGGGTCCCCATTAGAGGAGTTAGAGAAAGGATTGAAAGAGCTGAAGGGCTTGCAACCACATGAGAACAACAATACCAACCAAGCAGAGCTCCCAGGGACTAAACCTCTACCCAAAGACTATACATGGACAGACCCATGGCTCCAGCTGCATACGTAGCAGAGGATGGCCTTGTTGAGCACCAATGGAAGAAGCCCTTGGTCCTTCCAAGGCTGAATAGACGCCCCCAGTGTAGGAGAATGTCAGAGCAGGGAAGCAGGAAACAGGATGGTTGGGGAGGGGACACACCCTCATAGAAGAAGGGGAAGAGGGGGTGGGATAGGGGTTTATGGACAGGAAACCAGAAAAGGGAATAGCATTTGAAATGTAAATTAAAAAGTCCAATGGGGAAAAAAAGATAGTCACTGTAGTTGGCCTTTCATATTGTCAAAGATTCAACCAATCAAATTGTGAAAGTATATGAAACAAATAAAGCTTCTGTTCTGAAAAAAATGAAAGAAAGAAACTTAGTAGATACATAGATATACCCAGCATAAAGAAAAAGTAATTAAAAGGCTTGAGAAGAGAGAACAAGTTCAGAAATGCTAACTTCTCCCTCCATCAATAATGAAAGGAACACTTCTGAAAGTGCATCAGGGCAAAAGAGGGGCTTCTCTCGTGTTCTGCTTCATTTATATTAACTGGACTGCTTGTTATGTTAAAAATTAGGGGATATAAAGTAAAATAGTTTGAAGACCACTCAGTACAATACTATAAAAAATAGTACTTGATGGTTATTATAGATCTCTCAATTACTGGTTTTTCCACGCCCCCAAGACATTCCCAAATGGTTGGGCAATTCATTTCTTCGATTGGACGTTCTATAGATGTCCCACCTCCCAGTTATGTACATGTAATTTCAGTTGAACTCTAGGGACATTTGCACTTGGTAGAAGGTGCATCCTTTTCCTTTTACCCTTTACAGTATCTTCTATTTTGTCACCTTTTTAAATCCCTACTTCTAAAGATTTATAAAATAATATGAATATTTATTTGTGTGCCCTTAAATCATTTTGTTGATAGCATTTCATATACCTAAGAACCTACACTCCTCTATGTAAAATGTATTAAATCTATAAACTGATAATGAATGAAAAGCTCAATAGTGTAAACAAATGTGATACACTTTAGTTGTAATATTACATATGTTCAATTTTACCAAATGAAGCACAAACATGTGAAAAAGAGTTTAAATTGTTTAAACAATTGCATAGCCGTATTTTGTTGGAATAGTTTGTGAAAAGAAATTCTTCAAACCTAAAAGCTGTTGAGCATAAAGTATTCAGCTATATTTTAATATTTATTCCAGAATTTATTTTAATAATTAGCAAGGAACAATATGTTTGATAAGTCAATTATATATTGCTCACTGATCAAAGCAAAAGCTTTTCTGGCTTGAGTTTATTAACTGATACCAGTGTCAGCAAAATAGTGAGTATAAACTGGGCATCAAAGTGCTGTCTATAAGAAATGCTCTAACTTTGTTTTTCTTAAAATGACAGCTTTAAATTCTGCTCTTGATAATGTAATAAGTCAGATTATTTGGACTCTAACTCTGTATTAATATGGAAAGCATAACATTGAGAAAGGAACCTCAAAAGCAATTTTATATGCTAAATGGAGGACAGTTAGACCTTCCAAAGATGAGGGAGACAAACAGTGCCTAAGGGAAGCAAGCAGTTATGTCTATATGAGAAAATTCCTAGTCCAGCTCAAGTGGCTTAATCTTAAATTGCTGTCTTAGAAATAAAAAAAAGTTCCTACCTACAATCACAATGGTTAACAAGTGTCAATAAGATTTCAATTATAAAAATGTTGAATAATTTCTTATCAAATAGGCAATACAATTTTCTCTCTAAATTCCTTTTGTGAAGGATTATTGCCACCTCTGAGAGAAACATGTAATGTTGATACCCAGAAACCCACCCCCCCCTCTCTCTCTCTCGCTCATTGTCCTACTTTGATGGTCTCATTTTTTAAATTGTATATATATTGTTAAATTAAACATATCACACAATTTCTATGAGATCAAAGAAGTTGCTTTATAGTGTAAAGAAAAATTAGTTGGAGAAACTTCCTGATGACTAATGAGAATATTTGAAATATTAAGGAGTGAGCTTAATGTTCTCACTGTCTCTTTCACTAGCTTTCTTGTGCTGCTATAGCAACATTTCATTATATACCACTGGGCATTTTATGTAACATGCTGGTATAAACAACATTCATTTTTCACAGTTCAGGGACAGGGAAGCCAAAGATAAAGTTGCCAGTTGATTTTGTGCCTACTGCCTACTAAGGCATTCTTCTTGCCGACTGACAAACGCCTTTTAATTACCCTTGCAACAGAGCAAACAACCAGAAACATGACAGAGAGGAAAAGGAAGCAAGTTTTGGAATCTTCCTCTCCTTCCAGAGATGCTATTTGTACCGTGAAGATGGCTCCCTCAAAGCTGCACGTAGCCCTCGTTCAGTCTCAAATGTTCCATACTCAAATATATTAATAATGAAGTTAGAGTATTAGTCTATAAATTGAGTGGGGGGCTATATTTGTAGGTTCCCTGTGAAACAAAGTATAAGTATATAGTACATAAGTAACCTTAATTTTCAAGTCCAAATCTCTTCAATCCTTAATTTTCTGTTTATAGCTGAAGGAAATAAACTTTTTTCAAAAAGGTACTTCAAATTTTTTCTGAGAAAAATGATGCTCACTAATGCTTGTGTAGGAAGATGTAATATTCTAATACCTTTCATGAGTTAAGCGCATTTATTACTCATAAAACTCCAGGAGGCTGCAAATGTTACCTCAAAAAAAGTTGATCCTTAGCACATATGGAAGTGGCACAGATAATGCCAGAACCCAGTGGGCTAACTGAGGTAACAGGGATTACCACTCCAAGGTCCGGCTGAGCTACATATCAAAGCCTACCAAAAAACAATGACATAAAACCTAATTATATAAAAGGGTACATATCAAAGCCTATCAAAAATATTGACACACAAATTAATTATTATGGAAAACTGAATAAGTCACTTCAGGAAGAAAATGCAAACATCTTAAAGGACCAGTTTGCAAAGATACAACCTGGATCAAATCTCAATTTCTTCTCAAATACTTGTAACATACTAACACTATTCAGAGTGTTAGATATTAACAAATTTACGAAGGCGACAGATCTAAATAGTAGTTAGAAAAGTCAAAAGCATGCTCCTGCCTAGAGAAAAAGGTTGTAAGATATTTCACAGCTGTGCATTGCATTATCTTAAATATTTATGTTTACATTTACCAGAATCAATGTGAATTGCTTATGTGTCAAAGTACATATGAAGACGCATGTCTCCTCTGACATCCAATAATAGAGAAAAAGTAATGTACATCTAATGGAAGCATTTGCATGCATTATATAAGAATTAATATTTAACATTATGTGTTATGATTTATTGTTTCTCATCAAAAATAATCGGAAAGAATTTCCCTGTATTGTAAATTGATTAAACATACTGGTTGAAAAAAATCTATGCTAAATCATTTTCATTTACAGCTGTCAGACACTGGTGACATTTAGGAAAGTAATGTGCATAGCTTCTTATTTCTTTCTGAGCCCTTAATAGAAGGCTTTAATCTGTACACTGAGACAAAATAGAGGCACATGGGTGTATTGGTCATTTTCATTTCCTATAGGTAGTTCCAATACCTATTCACAATCAAAGGTATCCTACTTGTGTAAATATAGTCTTCCAGATAACACAATGAAACCATAGCATGTGGGCTACATAGGACATACCAGACACAGTAAACCTGTGTACATAGACTTCTCTAGTTTGTATAGAGAACACCATAACACCAAATGTCACAACTTTTCATTTGTACCCTGGAGCAGACAGCGTTATTATTGCATCAAGCTGCCAAGCCTACCACAAGAATCTGCATTATCCCTTTTGGATTGTTAACACACAATTTCTTTGGTGTTCTGTCATGGTCTTCAGGATTTGATCTAAAGTATCACTCAATGTTATCATTTAATTTTTTTTCTTTGGTCAAAAGTACATTACTAAAGAAGCCTATAATCACAGGCATGGTAGACACAGAACTATCCTGTTACCCTCATTCATCACAAACTGATGGGACTTTATGACTCTTCCAGCCAAATAAAAGCAGCCTCACATCACTGGCTCCAGATTTGGAGAGAGGGGTTTCGGAGCTGTATGTGACAGTAAAGATAAATATTATTTTACAATCTGTTATCCAAAAAATGATCATAAGTAGTCATAAGAGAATGTGCTATGTCTCCATGAAATTGACAATGACAAATCCTAGCATGTGTATAGAGAAAAAGTAAGTGAGAAACACAGCCAGTCAATCACAGTCAGGGTGTGTATTTAAGGGAAACTGAATTTGCATTCATGGACATAAAGAGTTTGCAGGCAGTATACTCAGAAAATTAAATTTGCATAGCTAGTGCTGGTTGCTGAAACACACGACATAACCATTTTTGTGTCAGAGCTATCAAATAGTTCTTCATGATCCTGACTAATGCTGCAGTTGTAAATGTGTAACCCTTAATTTTTATTTGTTAATAATGAAGACATCACTGTAAACAAATGGTGAAAAAATCCCTTTGCCTGAATTAAACAGTGGATATTACCTTAATTCTTTGTTCTTCCTTGTATCTCACAGTCTCCAAAAGACTGTCAGAGAGAAAATTAAAAACTGGCACCATGAATCACAGCTTCTTTAATACCTCGTTTTCTAAACACTGTACTGACAAATGATGAGAGCATTATGAACTCCTCAGTTCAATAATCCAATATTCCACTAGTTGTTAGCAAAAGTAGTGTGAAACAAAACACATTCTGAAGCAAATGCCAAGGTTAAAAATACTGTCTCTAAGTCTATAAACTTATTACTTGCTATTACAAAGTGCCAACAGTTTTCTGTTCCCAACACTTTCAGTTTTCTCTAAATCGATTGAAATTACCACATTATTCTGTGTCTCTGAGAGTGCAGCATGGAAATAAGTAGTCAGATTAAACACAGGAAGGTTGGCAAACTCCCACAACAGAGTTACTGTTCTTATCATCACAAGTGATTCACCATAATCTACATGTATTTAAGGGACAGACAAATCTCAATGCACTCACTCATGCTTGCAGAAGGAAAGCCATTATAAAAGTTTTTCCCTACATGAGTCTATAATTCTGATATTGAATGCAATGAACAGATGTATGTTTTGAGAATAAATTTGCCTTTAAAATGGTGTTAAGATAGAAAAGAAAGATTTCACACGCAGTACATGATTATCACATATACAGTACAAATGACAATGTTTAAATTTCAAGAGAGAGAAACTTCATTAGAATCATTCCAGAAAATTCCTGGGCACAAAGTGTGATCTGTACTTCTTTTAAGAGGTAACTCCTACTTACATGAAGAACAGAGTTTGGGGAAGATGGATGCCATATAGGATACCTTGGGCTTGGCACTGGTGAATGCTAGAACTGACAATTTATGGAAATAGTTTTTGCAGGCTAGATTGCTGACATCAATTCAGACTTCATGCTGTTCTTGAAGAGGATACAAGAATTCAAGAAACATGTCTCATGACTACCATATGCCATTCATGTATGGAGTCTGAAAAGCTTATCTTATAGCAGTCCAGAGTAGAGGGCAGTTGCTCAGAGCTGGGCCCGTACAGTACAGGAGAGGGAAAAGTGGGCAAAATTGATCTACAGAAAATGAGTTAGCAAGAGTTACATTGTACAGACAAGGATCATGTGCATTTCATACAGCTAGAAGGAAGGGCTTTGCACATTTCCTTATAAAGGAGTTATAAATAAGGAGACATATGTGTCTAACCTGATTTAAACATCACACAATTAACACATGTATTAAAACATCACAATGACATATACATTGATCATGTTTTCAAGTCAGCTAAAAAGAAACTAAGAAGGAAAGATGATTTGTAAGTGGACTTATCATTATGTGCCATCGTGACATTTAATTTCACCACTGTTTCTTATAACATTTGAGCTACTTAAGAATTTCATTACTTATGATTGGCATCTGCTTACAGCCAACAGTTCTTTGGTATACCTCAAAATTACAGGCAGAGTATAGAATAGAATAGTCAGTTAAGAAATGCTTTTCTGTTGTTGTTTTCAGTTCTCTCATGGATTAACATATAAAATTATTTTAGGTTTGATTTCCAAAATCATATAAAAATATGGAAAACTGTTTTAAATGAAAAATGTAGATATTATTTTCATTTTCTGTATTTTCACTCACTACCTCCGGTCATGGCTGGCAACTTTATATTCAAGAACCAATCTTAATCAAAGGCAGGGCAATTTCAGGTGACTTTTATGTTGTACTGCTTTCTATTCAAAATGAGTCTATATCCTCTCATTCAGTATACACTGAATTAAACACATAAGCATTTTTCTAAATCATTACATTTGTCCTTTCTGGCGATAACAAAGAACAGTAATTTCCACTTTTAAGTATAAAGAAGTTATGCACCATCATAAGTACATACCAACTTGCGACATGAGGTGACAGCCATGACTTGTTTCCCTGACTCTGCCCTGACTTTACCCCACTGACACTGCACTGCTGTAGGGGTTTGAGAAGGGAAAGAATGTGCTTTGCTGGGGGGTGGCGATTGGGGGTGAAGCAAAGACTTCAAGAGCACAGAACCTGCTGGGATGACTGATAACTCAAAGAAATTCATAGGCTTCTCACATAAAAAATGGTAATTTAGAAGGAAGATATTTTCTGCTATTCATTGTAGACAAAACCCAACTTCTCATTGCAAATGTAATTTTAACCAACTTGTCATAATGATTTATCTTTACAGCTAGGAACACTGATTGTCTCCTCAAGATTCAAACCTAAATCCAGAAAGAAACCAAAATTTTCTCTCATTTGAACCTTCAAAACACATCATCTCCACATCTTTGTCCTGGAGTATCTTTACGGGTAATTTTCATGACTGAATTCTTCAGTCTGAAATCTGATTTGTTCCTCCAGATGCTCCAAGAACCTGAGTCCTAGTCTAATCTCAGTCACGCCCAAATCTAGTTTGCGTAAGTCCATTGTAACTGCTGAGGTCATACCTGTGACATGATTTAGGACTACAACTCTTGATGACCGTCTGCACATCCATCTTGGCATTAAATAATTCTTTTAAATGATAATCAATTTGTCAAGATAACCAACCTGAACTACCTCCTGCCTCATTGCTAATCTGTTTGACGGTAGCTGCTCATGATTGATTCAGTTTATATACCAGAGAAATGTCAAGGGGTGATAATGGAGCCACACCATTGCTTTACAACGCATTATCCAAATTTTTTATGTTATTTGGCCCTGACAACCTGACTTGAATGGATTCTTGGTCACTGTCTGACAGATCTCCAGCACCTGGTGTGAGATGTGATTACTCCAGATCTGATCCTAGGCTACAAAGATTTAGTTTGAGAATCACTTACTCTTTAAGAGCAAGATTCTATTTAGGTGAACCCACTTGTCAGCACTTTTTGTTTGATTTTTTTCTAAATATTTTATACTAATTGTATATTATTACTTTTCATTTAAAATTTAGACCTTACACACACACACACACACACACACACACACACACACACACACGGGGGGGGGAGGGAGAGAGAGAGAGAGAGAGAGAGAGAGAGAGAGAGAAAGAGAGAGAGGAGGAGGGAGGAGGGAGGAGGGAGGGAGAGAGAGAGAGAGAGAGAGAGAGAGAGAGAGAGAGAGAGAGAGAAGATAATGTAACAAAACATACTATACCATATTGAGGTCATGGTTCATTAAGGTACTGCTATTTACGCAACATTCAGTTGTCCACTGTGGTATTGAAGCTTTTCTATGTTATTGGATTTTTTTATGTACATTTCCAATGATGTACCCCCTTTCCCAGTTTCCCATCCATAAACGTCCTATCACCTTCCCCCTCCACCTTCTTCTATGAGAATGTTCCCCCACCCACCATTTCCTGCATCTCTACCCTGACATTCCCCTACATTGGGGAGGGGGGGTTCAGCCTTGGCAGGACCAAGGGCTTCTCCTCCCACTGGTACCCAACAAGGCCATCTTCTGCTACATATGCAGCTGAAGCCATGTTTCTGTCCATGGGTACTCTTTGTATGGTGGTTTAGTCACTGGGAGCTCTCTCTGGTTGTTGGTATTGTTGTTGTTCTTATGGGGTTCCAAATTCCTTCAGTTCCTTCAATCCTTTCTCTAACTCCTCCAATGGGGACCCTGTTTTCAGGTCAATGGTTGGCTGCGAGCATCTGCCTCTGTGTTTGTCATGCTCTGAAAGATCCTCTCAGGAGTCAGCTATATCAGGCTCCTGTCAGCATGCACTTATTGGCATTAGCCATATTGTCGGGGTTTGGTGGCTGTATGTATATAGACAGGATCTGCAGGTAGGGCAGTCTCTGAATGGCCTTTCCTTCAGTCTCTGTTCCAAACTTTGTTTCCATATCTCCTCCTATGAATATTTGTATTCTCCCTTGTAAGGACTGAAGCATCTGCACTTTGGCCGTCCTTCTTCTTTAGCTTCATGTGGTCTGTGGACTGTATTTTGGGTAACTTGAGCTTTGGAACTAATATTCACTTATCAGTGAGCACATCCCATGTGTGTTTTTTTGTGATTTGGTTACCTCACTCAAGATGATATTTTCTACTTCATTCCATTTGCCTATGAATTTTATGAAGTCATAGTTTTAATAGCTGAGTAGTACTCCATTGTGTAGATGTACCACATTTTCTGTATCTATTTCTTTGTAGAATGACATCTGGGTACTTTCCAGCTTCTGGCTATTATAAATAAGGCTGCTATGAACATGGTGGAGTATGTGTCCTTGTTATATGTTGGAGCATCCTTTGGGTATATACCCAGGAGTATTATAGCTGGGTCCTCAGGTAGTACTATGTCCAATATTCTGAGAAACCTCCAAACTGACTTCCAGAGTGCTGTACCAGCTTGCAATCCCACCAACAATGGAGGTGTTTTCCTCTTTCTCCACATTCTTGCCAGCATCTGTTGTCACCTGAGCCATTCTGACTGGTGTGAGGTAGAATCTCAGGGTTGTTTGATCTGCATTCCCTGATGACAAAGGATTGTGAACATTTCTTTAGGTGTTTCTCAGCCATTCTCCTCAGCTGAGAATTCTTTTTTTAGCTCTTGTACCCCATTTTTAATAGGGTTATTTGATTCTCTGGAGTCTAACTTCTTGAGTTCTTTGTGTATATTGGCTATTAGTCCTCGATCAGATGTAGGATTGGTAAAGATCTTTTCCCAATCTCTTGGTTGTCATTTTGTCCTAATGACAATGTCCTTTGCCTTATAGAAGCTTTGCAATTTTATTAGGTCCCATTTGTTGATCCTTGACCTTAGAGTAAACAGCATTGATGTTCTGTTCAGGAAATTTTCCCCAGTGTCCATGTGATCTAGACTCTTCCCCACTTTTTCTTCTATTAGTTTCAGTGTATCTGGTTTTATGTGGATATCCTTGATCCACTCGGACTTGAGTTCTGTACAGGGCGATAAGAATGGGTTGATTTGTATTCTTCTACATGCTGACTGCCAGTTGAACTAGCAACATTTGTTGAAAATGCTATTTTCCCCCCACTGGATGATTTTAACTCTTTTGTCAAAGATCAAGTGACCACAGTTTTGTGGGTTCATTTCTGGGTCTTCAATTCTATTCCATTGATCTACTTGCTGTCTCTGTACCAATACCATACAGTTTTTATCACTATTGCTCTGTAATACAGCTTGAGGTCAGGGATGGTGATTCCCCCAGAAGTTCTTTTATTGTTGAGAATAGTTTTGACTGTCCTGGATTTTTTGTTATTCCAAATGAATTTGCAAATTTTTCTTTCTAACTCTATGAAGATTTGAGTTGGAATTTTGATGAGGATTTGATGCATTGAATCTGTAGATTGCTTTTGATAAGTTGGCCACTTTACAATATTAATCCTGCCAGTCCATGAGCATGGGAAATCTTTCTATTACTGATATCTTCTTCAATTTCTTTCTTCAGAGAGGTGAAGTTCTTGTCATATGGATTTTTCACTTGCTTGGTTAGATGCAAAGATTTTTTTTTTATTATTTGTGACTGTTGTGAAGGGTGTCATTTCCCTAATTTTTTCATTCTCAGCCTGTTTATCCTTTGAGAAGAGGAATGCTACTGATTTGTTTGAGTGGATTTTATTTCCAGCCACTTTGCTGAAGTTGTTCATCAGGCTTAGAAGTTCTCTTATTTGAAGCTTTTCAATATTAAAGTTTTTAAATATTTTAAAGTTTGTTATGCTTCATTCAGTCCTTGAACATCAACTTCTGGTCTTCTTTTCTCTGCAAACCCATGTGCAGCTACTTGATTCGTGACTTCATTTCTGTAAAATAGCTTCTTTTCTCAAGGTGCATGCATGCATCTATAAGTTTAGGCATTTGTCTACATGTTTTCCTTCATGTGCATATATGTATCTACAAGTCTAGGCATGTGTATCCACACTTCCCTCAGGGCAGGCTCTCCAATTGAAATAGTTTATTTGATTGACCCAAAGTATGACTTGTTAAATTTCTCATACGCTTTGAGGAAAAATTTACATTGAAACATTCAGAATTTAAATATTTTTGAGCCCTAGATTGAATAAAATGATCAGAGATGACAGACATAATAAACAACATAGTATTCACTAAAAGAGTCCAGTATATTTAATAGACTTGCAGGGAGCCTTGCAGCCTGGAGTGGGTAATGACAGGGTGTACACTGGAGGACGATGATGGTTTTAAAGTCTGAGTATCTCAGGATGTTCTAGCTCTCTAACTGTACTGAAATGTTGATGATAACTTCTAAAAAGTCCTAAAAACTCTCTTGCTCTTTCTGAGGTCAAAGGCTGCTGGGTTAGGCGATTGACACCTGTAGCCTAACAGCAGGAGATTAAGTAATGTGGTCTTTGTTCTCTCTCAGCTGGAACTGCAAGGGCTCTAAGTTTTAGCCTTCTAGTTGGAAGTTGCAAGAAAAAAAGGGGTAGGGGACATTTTGAAAAGTGATTACAGCATTTATTACTAAGTTGTATAAGAGTTTCCTATGAAAGTTATCTAAGGAGAAAAGAGAAAAAATCCTAAATGGAAAATGGGAAATTTTCTTTTAAGTGGGGAAAGGAAAAAAATTTCTACTCTAAGCTGGGAAAGGCAAACAATTCTCCTAAGGGAAAAAAATTCTTCTCTCTTCTCTTTGTCCTCAGTACTTATACATCTTTAAGAATACATGAGTACATGTTACAAAGTTTATCACAAGTTCACACAAAAAAACAAATCATAAATTGAAACAGAAGTTTACAACAGAAAATGTTTACATACATATCCATTAGGAGTAATTATCTGGCTAAGCATCCATCACCTGTCTCACCTCTACAGGTTCTCTAAAGGTTTAAAACAATAACTAAGTTATTAGTGAAGTTTTGTATAGATAAACCCAGTCAATATTTTGTCTTCTATCCTAGCACCTATAATAAATTGTTAGTTCCCTTTTTATGACCTTTGGTTAATTGTTTTATGGTTACTACCTAAGAGCAATTAACTGGTGACACTTGGGAGACTGGCAGAGTTCTCATTGCAGTTTTGACTAACAGAAAAGGACCTAATAGCAGTCCCACTATAAAAAACATTAATAATCACTGCTATAATTTTAGGAATTCTTATACAATCATCATTAAAACTTAAGAGATCATCTATTTGTCTATGTAGCATCACTACAAGACAGTAACTCTTCATAGAACTGCAGAAATCTGATACAAAGGGATGAGCTATTACTTAGTGATTATTGTATATGTTTAATAACAACAGGAAAATCATATCAATAGCGGGAATCTTTCTTAAAATGAATTCTCCTATGACCTTGCCTAATAAAAGGAAACCTGTCATAGATTATATTATAATCTGAAGCAGACCATCTCAGGAAGATCACCTGCTAGTTATTAGCTTGTCCCATTATGGGATATGATATAGGTTATGGGTAATATATATTATCAAATAGTAGAGCACCTTACCTATACATGTTAGTATAGATTAGGAGAATAAAACTCTCAGCACATAAATAAAAAATCAAAATAAATTGGATCACTCTACTAAAATTGGCAAATGTCACAATAACCTCATGATGATTACTGCTCACTTTTACCAAAAAGGAAGGAAGATAGAAAGGAAGGAAGGAAGGAAGGAAGGAAGGAAGGAAGGAAGGAAGATAGGAACAGGAAATTGTGTTTGAAGGAATTCCCAGGACAAGAGGACAGGGGGAAGAACTTGTTCCTGGAGGAGGTTTCCAACTAGAGAAGAGGAGGAGGAGGAATTAACTTGAATATTTCATATACATTTCCTTTCAAGGCAGAAACATCCCTCCCCCTCCCTTCCTTATGGGTGTTCCCCCCCCCACCCTCCCCATTGCCGCCCTCCCCCCAACCGTCTAGTTCACTGGGGGTTCAGTCTTAGCAGGACCCAGGGCTTCCCCTTCCACTGGTGCTCTTAAGGATATTCATTGCTACCTAAACAGAGTCCAGGTCCATTGTGTTTGGTAGGTTGGAATTCCAGGACAAGATGCTTCCAGTTTTCAACGGGGGAAGAACTTGTTCCTGGACTGCACTTCTTTGCTTCATCCATCTTATCTAATTGGGTGGCTGTATATATATGGGCCATTCAGGCAACCTTCAGTCTCTGTTTTAATCCTTTGCCTCTTATGAAGAAAAGAAGGAAGGAGACTTTGTTCTAGGCATCTAGGGTAATTCAGGCATTTGGGCTAATAGCCACTTATCAATGAGTCTTTTCTTTTGTAATGACAATAATCCCATTCATGGGCACTTGTGAGTATCCAAGAGAAATGAAAACATATGTCAAAGAAAAGGCTAGAATTGAATAATTACAACAGCTTTATTCATTATAACCCCATTCTGGAAACAAGCCAAATGTCCACAGAGAATAGAAAAATGTACAGTCATAGAATGAAATAACTGTTCATAGCACAACACAAGGAGCTACTGATACGACAATGAGGATTAATCTCAAATGTACCCTACTTAGTGTGGATATGAGCAGATTAAATTATGTCTATACAATATAATCAAAATTCACACAGGAGGCCGTGATGAGAGAACCCTGAACACTAGATTAGACTGGGCAACATGTGAGACCATGTTGCAAAAAAGAAATGAAAGGAAAGAAGAAAAAAGGGAGGGAGACAGGGAGGGAAGAAGGGAGAGAGAGCAAAAACAGCTATGGAATTAACTAAAGGGAGTGTATGAAAATTTCTAAAACATGTTTGATATGGCACTCATTAGATTGTTAGTTATAACTGTATACATGGTGGCCAATATACAGAAAATGCTATAGTAAATGTCTACCGTTTAATATTGTGGACTTGATCTCAAAGTTACATATTGAAGCTCAGAAATATCTTCCTCAGCTTGTGGAATTAGAGTAAAAAATCTAGATTGTGACTTCTGAATCAGTTCTCTAACTGTTCTACTGAATAACAACTAGGGTCATAGAGAAGAGATTTGAAACCACAGGTAAGTACACACATGATACCTTCTAAAAGTCATCTTATTATTTAGATAGAATTGATATTAAAAAGGGCTGCACACATTTAATGCACACAAGTTGATGTGTGGATTTAGAAATAAGTTTGGACCCATGAAATTGGACCCTCTCTATCACCTTCAAAACTTTCTTCCTCAGGTTGGGAAGATGGCCCAGTGGTTAAATACTTATCATACATATTTGAGGATGAGAGTTATAATCCTGAGAAATCATGAAAATGCAAGGCAGGCATGGTGGCCACCTTTAATTCCAGCCTTAGAAATGAAAAGATATAACCCAATCTTCAGATGCTTCCTTAGCACTGCAACAGAAAACGATGTATTCTGTGCATCTCACAGACCATTCCCACCTGACCTCCTTGCCTCCACTCTTCTCTGTGTCCTAGACAACAACTCAAACAGACTCTTCTTCAACCACAGGCCTTGTAAGACAAAAACCCAGGTACGCTCACTGCTCATGGATTTTCTCATCTTTGTTCCCCTAGACACAATTGCCCAGTCTCCTCCATAGCCCTAGAATAAACCATCAGCTGTAGCCTTCATCCTATATCAAATTTCTCACATCTTCTGTGGATCCTAAAGGCCATCTAGTCCTTGCTTCCCTTTCCTGCATTCTTAACTTTCTCCCCTTGCCTCTCTCTTCACCGCACCCCAGCCTCCCTCACCAGCAGGTATTCATAGTGAACATACCAGCTGAGCATGCCAGGAAAATAGGCAATCCATCACACATTCTGAAAATCTAATGAGGAAACAGAACCAAAGGACAAAACACCAACCTGAGAAAGACAAAACAAAAAAATTAGTGCCTAGACCTAGATGCCTAAATGCCTAGACAGCAGCATAAGAACACAATAACAATCAGGACAATATGTCTCCACTATAGGCCAAACTACCTACCACAGTGGGTTCTAAATATCCTAACATAGTTGAAGCATAAGAAAAGATGATAAAAACTACTTATATAAAGATAATAGAGGTCCTTAAAGAGGAAATGAAGATAAATACCCTAACAAAAGCCAAGTTAGAAAGAAAACAGTTGAAGGAAACTGTTTAAGACATAAGTATGGAAATAGATGTAATTAAGAAAATACATAATGAAGGAATTCTGGGAATCTAAAATTTAGGAATTCTAACAGAAATTGCAAAGGCACGCTTCACTGACAGATTATAAATTATGTAAGAAAGAATCTCAGGCATTGAAAAAATGATTGAAGAAATGAACTTATTGGTCAGAGAAAATGTTAAATCTAAAAATCTGAGCACAAAACATCTAGGAAATCTGAGACACTATGAAGTTACCAAACCTAAGATTAATAAGAATAAAGGAAGGAAGAGAATCCCAGCTCAAAGACCCAGAAAAATATTTACAACAAAGTCATAGAAGATAATTCTTCTAAACAAGGAGCTGCCTGTAAGCGTACAAAAAACTTACAGAACACAAAATAGATTGTAGCAGAAAATAAGGTCCCCTTGATATATAATCATCTCTCTCTCTCTCTCTCTCTCTCTCTCTCTCTCTCTCACACACACACACACACACACACACACACACACACACACACACACACCACCACCACCACCACCAACAACAACAACAATAACAAAATAACAGGAATTAACAATCTTTGGTCATTGATATATCTCAATATCAAAGATTCAATCCCTCAACGAAAAGACACAGATGACAGAATAGGTGTGATAGCAAATAGGATCCATCCTTCTGCTGCATACAAAAAATACACCTCAACTTCAAAGATAGACATTGCCTCAGAGTAGTGTTGAAAAAAATTCCAAAAAGCAAGCTGGTATAGCTATTCTAGTATCTAATAAAATAGATTTCAAAGCAAAAGTAACAAAAAGAGACAGGAAGGGCACTGCATAGTCATGAAAGGAAAAAACAACAACATCAACAACAACAACAATGTAACTTTCAATTCTCAACATCCTATACCCCAAACACAAGGGCACACACATTTGTAAAAGAAACATTACAAAAGCTTAAATATACGTGGCGAAACAATTCTGCCTGCATCCCTGCAGGTCTGCTGTCACCTAGGACAACCAAGTGAGATCCCTACAGACCAATCCAAACAGCCACAATGCTGCAATGGCAAAAGGCAGTGAACCATATAAAGGCAGACCTATGAGGATTGCACCTGAATTCTCAACAGAGAATCTAGAACAAGAATGACCTGGGCATATGTTTTACAGACCCAAAGAGACCATAGCTATCAGCCTAGCAAAACATTCAATCACCATAGATAGAAAAAAAAATTTATACTTAAACCAAATTTAAACAATATGTTTCCAATAATACAGCCATACAGAGGATACTAGAAGGAAAGCTCCAATCCAAGGAGGTTAACTACACACAAGAAATCACAAGATTTAATAAATAATAAATAATTATTAGTAATTATATAAACAACTTCACACCAGCAAAAGCAGAGGAAGAGCAATACACACACACAAACACACTAACAACAACAATAACAAAATAACAGAAAGTAAGAATCATTGGTTATTAATATCGTTCAACATTAATAAAGTCAATTCCTCAATAAAAAGACAAAGGTTGAAAGACAGAGTTGATCAATAAATAGGACCATCATTCTGCTGCAAACAAAAAAACACACTTCAAGAACAAAGATAGACATAACCTCAGAGTAAAGGCTAGAAAAAAGCTTTCCAAGCAATAAGCTGTCATGGCCATCTAACACCTAATTAAATAAACTTTTAACTAAAAGTAATCAAAAGAAATGAAGAAGGACACTTCATAATCATCATCAAAGGAAAATACAGAAAGAGGATATCTCAATTCTGAGTATATATGCTCCAAATATAAGGACAGTACAATTTTTAAAGAAACATTATTAAAACTTAAATCACATATGAAACCATACATTGACAGTGGGAGAGCTTAACCACCCACCAATGGGCAGGCCATCGAAACAAAAACTAACCCAAGAAATAATGAAACTAATAAATGACATAATCAAAAGGATATGATAGATATCTATAGAAGATTTCACCAAAACACAAAAGAATATACTTACTTCTCAACATTTCATGCAACCTTCTCCAAAATGACCACATACTCAGTCACAAAGCAAGCCTCAACAGATAAAAGAAAAATGAAATAACCTCTTGCATTTTATCAGATCACCATGGATTAAAGCTGGACTTGAACAATAAAAGAAACAACAGAAAGCCTACAAACTCATCAAATTGAACAACTTTCTATACAATGACCAGTGGGTCAAAGAAGAAATAAGGGAAATTAAAAAAAGAGAAAAAAAGGTTCTAGAATTCAGTTAAAATGAAGTTCCAGCATACCCAAACTTGTGGGACACAATAAGAATCATGCTAAGAAGAAAGTTCATAGCACTAAGTGCCTTCATAAAGAAATTTGAGAGATTTCATACTACTAACTTGACAGTGGGCCTGAAAGCTATAGAAAAAAAAAAGAAGTAAATACACCCAAGAGGAGTAGAGGGTAGGAAATAATCAAACTCAAGGCTGAAATCAATAATTTAGAAACAAACAGAAACAGAGAATCATAAAAAAGGAAAAATCCCAAAGAGCTTGTTCTTTGAGAAAATCAACAAAATAGACAGTTAACCAAACTAATAAAAAGTCAGAAAGATAATATACAAATTAACAAAATTAGACACTGAAAGAGGGGCATAGCAACAGACACTGAGAAAATAAAAAAAAATCATTAGGGATGGGATGGGGGTGGTTCCAGAGAGGAAACCAGGAAGGGGGATAACATTTGAAAAGTAGGTGAAGAAAATATCCAATAAAAAAATAAAGGAAAAAAAAACAAAAGAAGACAGAGACAAAGGGCTTCAAAGAGGACAGAGATGGACGTCTCGGTCATTTGATACTCCTCAGTAAATGTTCAACATGCTTATTCATCAGGGAAATACAAATCAAACCAACCCTGACATTCTACCTCGCACCTGTCAGAATGGCTAAGATCAAAAATTCAGGGGACAGCAGATGCTGGTGAGGATGTGGAGAAAGAGGAACACTCCTCCATTGTTGGTGGGTGTGCAGACTGGTATAACCACTCTGGAAATCAGTCTGGAGGTTCCTCAGAAAACTTGGCATAGTACTACCTGAGGACCCAGTTATACAACTCCTGGGCGTATACCCAAAAGATACTCCAACATATAACAAGAGCACATGCTCCGCTATGTTCATATCAACCACATTTATAATAGCCAGAAGCTGGAAAGAACCCAGATGTCCTTCAACAGAGGAATAGATACAGAAAATGTGGTTTATTTACACAATGGAGTATTAGTCAACTATTAAAAACAATGACTACATGAAATTCTTAGGCAAACAGATGGAACTGGAAAATATCCTGAGTGAGGTAGCCCAGTCAAAAAAAAAGAACACATATGGTATATAAGCACTAATAAGTGAATATTAGCCCAAAACCTCGAATTACCCAAGATGCAATTCACAGACCATATGAAGCTCAAGAAGAAAGACTAAAGTGTGGATGTTTCAGTCCTTCTTAGAAGGGAGAATAAAATATTCACAGGGGGCAGAAGGTAGAAGGGATTTGGGAGGAAGAGAGGGAAAAGGGGAAAAAGGGGTAGGATCAGATATGGAAGGATATGCATATGATATACAGAAGGTCAGGAATTTGAACAGAGCTGTGTAGCAATGGGAATGGGGAACTTGTGGTAACTACTAGCAAGTCCCAGATACCAGGAAAGTAAGAAGTTCCCAGATCCCAACAGGGATGAGATTAGCTGAAATGCCCAACAAAGGGGAAGGAGAATCTGTAAAAATCATATCCAAAGGTAAGGCAAGACACCTGGACCAGGGATAGGACCACCCACTGATCTCCAAATTTTTAATCCAGAATGCCTCCTGACTAAAGGAAATATGAAGACAAAGCGTGGAGCAGAGACTGAAGGAAAAGCCATCCAGACACTACCCCACCTGGGCATCCATCCCGTATACAGACACCAAACCCAATCACTATTGTGGATATTGTAGAAGTACTTGTTAACCGGAGCCTAATACAGTTGTCTCCTGAGAGGCTCTGCCAGAGTCTGAAAAATACAGAGGTGGATGCTCACAGCCAACCATTAGACTGAATACAGGGTCCCCAATGGGGGAGGTAGAGAAAGGACAGAAAAGTCTGAAGTGGTTTGCAACCCCATAGGAAGACCATCTACCAACCAGATACCCCAGAGCTCCAAGGAACTAAACCATAAATAAACCAGAGTACACATAGAGGGACCAATGGCTCCAGCCCCACATGTAGCAGATGATAGCCTTGTCTGGCATCAGTGGGAGGAGAGGCCCTTGGTCCTGTGAAGACTCGATGCTCCAGTGTAGGGGAATGCCAGGGAGGGGAGGAAGGAATGGATGGGTGGGGGGGAGCACCCTCAAAGAAGAAGGGGGAGGGGACTGTGTTAGGGACTTTTCAAAGGGAAAACAGAGAAAGGGGATAAATGTGAAATACAAATAAATAAAATATCCAATAAAAAAATTTCAGGAAAAAAAACAAAACAGGAAGGCTGTCCAGTGAATACTGTAGTAGCACTGACTGTGTTTACCATAGCCTTTATATATTTTACAGTATCGTGGGAAATAAAGTCACAAGCTAGTAGAGACATTGGCTGGTTTACATTGGATAGCTGTACCCATTTGGAGGCTTCGCAGTTACAGATTAATAGAACATTCAGCCCCTAGCCTTGAGCTTCAAGTGTATCCCCTCTTACTGTTTCATGTGTCAGAAGGCCAGGAAATATCGAGTAGACCCTGGCCTGCTTTGGATCTGCCTGACAAGCAGGCTTTCACAGAAACAGACAAAATTACTCCCAACAATAAAGCAAGCCAGTAGCCAACACCAAATTAAATAAAGAGAAACTTAAAGCAATTCTACTAAATTCAAGGACAAGGCAATGTTGTTCACTCATCCCATACCTCTTTAATATAGCACCTGAAGTCCTTTGCTAGAGCAATAAGAAAACTAACAAAGATCAAGTGGATACAAATTGGGAAAGAAGTCAAAGAATCATTATTCACAGATTATAATGATAGTATATAGATAAGTGACCTCAAAAATTTTAGCAGAGACTTCCTACAGCTGATAAACACCTTCAGCAAAGTAGCAGGATACAAATCAACTAAAAACAAATTTCAGTAGCCACCGTTTTATAGATGATAAACAAGGTGACAAAGGAATTAGGGAAACAATAGCCTTCACAATAGCCATAAATAATAAAGAATATTTCGATGTAACTCTAATCAAGCAAGTGAAAGCTTGATACTGCAAGAACTTAAAATTTCTGGGAATGAAATTGAAGAATATATCAGAAGGTGGGAAGATCTCATATGATCCATAAGATTAACAAAGTAAAAATGACCATTATAATGAAGACAATATACAGATTCAATGCCATTTCCATCAAAATTCCATCACAAATTTTTATAGGCCTGGAAAAAACAATTCTCAACTTCATATGGGAAAATAAAGCTGATAGCTAAAACAATTTTGTATAATAGAAGAACTTCCAGAGGAATCAGAATCTCTGATTTCAAGCTGTACTACAAAGAAATAGTAATAAAACTGTATGCTATTGGTATGGAAACAGACAGGTTTATCAATGGAATCAAACTGAAGCCTGAGAAGTAAACCCACACACCTGTGAATGCTTGATTTTTAACAAAGAATTCGAAATTGTACAATGGAAAAAAGAAAGCATCTTCAGAAGAGAAAGTGGGGAATAGCTTTGAATGCATTGCTATACAAGACAACTTCCTGAACAGAACAGCTCAGTCACTAAGATCAAAAATTAATAAATGTGACCTCAGGAAACTGAACAGCTTCTGTAAAACAAAGTCCACAATCAATAGGACATATTGGCAACCTACAGAATAGGAAAAGATCTTCATCAACCCTGCAGTTGACAGAGGGTAATATTAAAAATATATAAAGAACTCAAAAATTTACACAAGAATAAACTAAAAAAGAAATTTTTAATTGGGTACCGAACAAAACAAAGAATTCTCACCACAGGAATCTCTAATGGCTGAGAAACATTTAAAGAAATGTTGAACATGTTCAATGATCTTGCTCATTAGAAAAAATGCAAATCAAAATGACTCTGGGATTTCACCTTACACCCATCAGAATGACTAAGATCAAAAATTGCTTAAATGAGGGGACAAAATACTCATGGGAGGTAGAGGGTAGAAGGGACTTGGGAGGAAGGGAAGAGAGGGAGGGGAAAAGGAGGGGCAGGATCAGGTATGAGAAAAGGGAATGATATATAGAGGGTCAGGAATATGAACAGAGCTGTGTAGCAATGGGGGATGGGGAGCTGGGGATAGCCACCAGCATGTCCCAGATGCTAGGAAAGCAAGAGGCTTCCAGGATCCAGTGGAGATGAGATTAGCTGAAATGTCCAACAAGGGGAGAGAGAACCTGTAGACACCATATCAAAAGGTTAGGCAAGACCCTGGATGGAGGATGGGGACACCTACTCATCTCCAAATTTTTAACCCAAAACGTCTCCTGACTAAAGGAAATATGAAGACAAAGCATGGAGCAGAGACTGAAGGAAAGGCCAACCAGAGACTGCCCCACCTGGGGATCGAGCCTATATACAGACACCAAACCCAGTCACTATTGTGAATGCCAAGAAGTGCTTACTGACCAGAGCCTGATATAGCTGTCTCCTGAGATGCTCTGCCAGAGTCTGTAAAATACAGAGGTGGATGCTCATAGCCAACCATTAGACTGAGCACAGGGTCCCAAATGGAGATGTTAGAGAAAAGACGGAAAGACCTAAAGAGGTTTGCAACCCCATAGGAAGAACAATTTCAAAGAACCAGAGCTCCCAGGGTCTAAACCACGAACCAAAAAGTACACATAGAGGGACCCATGGCTCCAACCACATATGTAACAGAGGATGGACTTGTCGGGAATCAATAGGAGCAGAGGCCCTTGGTCCTGTGAAGGCTTAGTTCCCCAGTGTAGTGGAATGCCAGGGCAGTGAGGTGGGAGAGTGTGGTTGAGAGGGGGAGCATCCTCCTAAAAGCAGGAGGAGGGGGATGGGTTAGGGGGTTTCCAGAGGGAAACCTGGGAAAAGGGATATCATTTGAAATGCAAATACATAAAATATCCAATTATTAAAAGGGAGAGACAGCATGTGCCAGTAAGGATATGGAACAAAGGGAACACTCCTCCATTGCTGGTGGGCATGCAAACTTGTACAACCATCATCAAAATCAATTCGGTGGTTTCTCAGAGGTTTGGAAATATTGCTGCCTCAAAACCCAGTTATACTACTCCTGGACACATACCCAAAAGATGCTCTACCATCTCACAAAAATGCTTGCTCAACTCTGTTCATAGCAGCTTTATTCATAATAGCCAGAAACTGGAAACAACCCAGATGTCCCTCAACCAAAGAAAGGATAAGGAAAAGGTGATTCATTTACACAATGGAATAGTACTCAAATATTAAAACAAGAGCATTATGAAATTTTTAGGCAAATGGATGGAAGTAGAAAATATCATCCTGAGTGAGGTAACCTAGACCAAAAGGGACATTCATGATAACTCTTATAAGTAAACATTAGCCATAAAGTACAGGATAACCATCCTACAATTCATGGAACCAAAGAAGCCAATAAGAAGGAAGGCCCAAGGAGAATGCTTAAATTGTTCTTAGAAGGGGAAATAAATGGAGGGAGGGACCTGGGTGGGAGAGAGGATGGGAAGGAGAACAGGCTGAAAGTGATCATGTGTAGGGAGAATAGAGGAAAGAGAACATAAATTGGCAGTGGGCAGGGAATTGGCATGTGTAGAAAGTGCCAGAGAACTGGGATGGGAAAGGCTCCAAGGAATCTATGATAATTACTCGCTGACACTCCTAGCAGTAAGGGATATGGATCCTAAAGTGGCTACCTCCTATAGCTGAGCAGTGAAGGAATGAGGAAACCAACCTACCCACAAAACCTTCGACCCAAAATGTGCCCTGTCTACAAGAAATGCAGGAACAAAGATAGAGTAGAGACTAAGGAAATGGCCAACAAATGACTGGCTCAACCTAAGACCCATCCCATGGGCAAGAACCAATCCATGAGATTATTAATCATACTCTGATATGCTTCCAAACAGGAGTCTATAACTGTCCTCTGAGAGAATTTACTCAGCAGCCAATGGAAACTGATGCAGATAGCCACGGCCAAACATTGGAAGAACTCAGGGAGTCTTGTGGAAGAGTTGGGGGAAAGATTGAGGGATTCAGAAGGGATAGGTACTAACAGAGTCAACTAACCTGGATCATTGGTGGTTTCTAGAGACTGAATCACAAACCAAAAAATATGCATAGACTGGACCTAGGCCCCCTGCACATATGTTGCAGATCCTGTTCCCCTAACTACTCTGCCTTATCTGCCCTCAGTGGGAGAGGATGTGCCTAGTCCTACAGTGGCTTGATGCACCAGGGAGGATTGGTACCCAGGTGAGGGTCACCTCCTTCTCAGAGGAAAGGGGAGTGGGAATGGGGAGGGGCTGTAAGAGGGGGAGCCTGGGGGCCTGTGATTGGGATGAAAGGTGAATAAATAAATAAATTAATTAATAGGAAAAACCACACGTCAAACATCATACAATAATAGTGGAAGATTTCAATACCACATTCTCACCAACAGACAGATTATCAGACAAAAACTAAGCGGAGAAGTACTTAAGCTAACAAGTGTTATGACTCAAATGGGCATAGCAGATATCTACAGAACATTTCACCCAAACACCAAACAATATACCTTCTTCTCAGCACCTCGCACAACATTCTCCAACACTGACCACATACTCAGTCACGAAATCTCAACAGATTAAAAAAAAAAGACAAAAAGGAAAGGAAGAAAAAGAAAATGAAAGGAAAGGAAAAGGAAAGAAATAACCTGCTTAATCATATCAGATGACTATGAATTAAAACTGGATTTCAGTAACAACAGAAACACCAGAAAGCCTACAATCCCATGGAAACTGATCAACTCTCTACTGAATCAAGACAGAAATAAAGGAATTATGCCAGAATTCAATGAAAATGAAACATACTCAAACTTATGGGATACAATGAACGCAATAATAAGAGGAAAGTTCATAGCACAAATGCCTACATTAAAAAATGAATAGAGTAATCTCACACTAGCAACTTGCTAGCACTCCTGAAAGTCCTATAATAAAAAGAAGCAAGCACACTGGGGAGGAGTAGACAGCAGGAAATAATCAAACTCAGGGCTGAAATTAATAAAATAGAAACAAAGAGAAGAATACAAAGAATCAGTGAAAGAGAGTTTGTTCTTTGACAAAAATCAACAAGGTAGACAAATCTGTGGGGGTCCAGGAGTCACCCCCAAACATCCATCTCAGACAGAGATGGTTTATTAAATGCACACCATAAGACTAATTGGATCAGGGCTACAGCTCAGAATTCAGAACTAAGGCTATGGTGATAAACACCTTTCCCTTTCAGCTTATAAAAGACAAAAAAAAAAAAAAAACCCTCAAAAACCACAGGGACCTCATGGGCAGGTTCAGGAAGTGCTGCCTGGTGGTCAGCTCTAACTCAAGACATTTTAGACATGCCCGTTTATATTGATCTTGAATTGGATGCATCCTATGTAAATTTTGTGGAATTTCTTAAGATTAAGAGACTTCAGAACATACAGCACACAATAGGATATGTGATCTGCATGAGCTTGCTGAGTCAAATTACAAGCTACAGATATTATGGATAGTGGGGGCAGAGGTCAACAGAACCCTTATCCAAACTAGCTAGAAGACACAGAGGTTATATCCAAATTGATAAAATCAGAAACAGAAAAGGGAACATAACAGGTAACATTGAGGAAATCCAGAGAATCATAAGGACATATTTTAAAAACCAGAACTCCATCAAGCTGGAAAATCTAAAGAAATAGATAATTTTTTCCGTAGATACCGTTTGCCAAAGTTAAATCAAAATCTGACAAACAATTTAAATAAGCTTATAACTCCTAGTGAAATAGATACAGTCTGTAAAGGATTTCCTCCAAATATTTGATTGGCTAATAAAGAGGACAAGAAGCTAATCTTTGGGCAAAGATATAAGGAGGAAAGGTTTTCTGGGTCCGAGAGAGAAAGACAGGACACGAGAGAAAGGAACACCTTTTTAACTTTAAGGTGGAGAATAAGAGGAGCAGGATGTAGGCCTGGAATTGTCAGACCCAGTAGGGCCTTCTGCCACCAGAATAATTTCCAACATAGAATAGATGATGAATTTAGGACAATAGATTCCATGCCCAGTGGTTGTGTCATTCTGATTAATTTTAAAATTAAGATTGTCTGGTGTTTTTCATTCGAGACGATTCAGGTAGGTGAGATAGAGGGCACACAGCCGAGTGGCAGCTGTGGCAACTCAGCAGATCCAAGCCTCATGGGTTGAACTGGAGCTCCAGGCATTTGAAGGAGGGATGCCTGCCCAGCCAGGTTGCATAGCAAAACTAGCCAGGGAAACAGGCAGTACTCTCAGGAAAAACCGCAAACCAGCACTTTGGAGGAGCTGAGTGAGACTGGGGCAGACACTGGCAGACCCAGCCTTGGGAACTAGGGCCAGAAGGCAGCTTGCAGCTGCCATGGGGGTTGAGCTAGACCACTATTACCAGCACATAACTAGAACAAGAATTCTTTTAAAATTACAAGATACACTTCCAGTTTCTATTTGTGCCCGGAGTTGAACTGGTCCCATAGCTCTTTGTACCCAAATGCCATGGAAGAGACAGCTGGACTCTCAGAAGTGTGGAAACTCCTGAGAGCTCAGAAGAGACAACAACTTCTGCTCACATTCTTGGCCCAAGAGGAACCTGCCTAGTCCCTCTGTGCCTTCTGGCAAAGAAACCTAGGAGCAGTCAGGGGTAGGAACCTTCCGGTCTCTTCCTGTATGGAGAGCCTAAAGCCAGTCACCAGGAGCGCTGACACACCTGAGAGCAGACCTAAGAACAACACTTCTGCTCCAAGTAACCAGCCTGGAGCACTCAGGACACACAAACCCAGGAGCAGTCTGGGACAGGACCCTTCCAGCTTTTGCCTGCCCTGAGCTGAATATGTCCCACAGCCCTCTGTACCCAGACCCAGCTGAAAGAAAACAGGTCTACAGGAGCAGTGACACACAGGTTTACAGGAAGGTCAAGCCACTACCAGAGAGAGCAAGACAAGCTAACACCAGAGACAATCTAATGGCGAGAGGCAAGCACAGGAACCTAAGCAACAGAAACCAAGACTACTTGGTATCATCAGAGCCCAGTTCTCCCACCAAAGCAAATACTGGATATCCAAACACAATGGAAAAGCAAGATTTGGATTTAAAATCACATTTCATGATGATGATAGAGGACTTTAAGAAGGACAGAAATAATTTCCTTAAAGCAATGCAGGACAAAACAAGTAAAAAAATAGAAGTCCTTAAAGAGGAAATATAAAAATCTCTTAAAGAATTACAAAAAAATACAACCAAACAGGTGAAGTAATTGAACAAAACCATCAAGGATCTAAAAATGGAAATAGAAACAATAGAGAAAGCACAAAGGGAGACAACCCTGGAGATAGAAAACCTAGGAAAGAGATCAGGGGTCATAGATACAAGAATCACCAACAGAATACAAGAGATAGAAGAGAGAATGTCAGTGACAGAAGATACCATAGAAAGTATTGACACAACCATCAGAGACAATGTAAAACACAAAAAGCTCCTAACCCAAAACATCCAGGAAATCCAGGAGAGGATGAGAAGATCAAACCTAAGGATAATAGGTATGGAAGAGAGCGAAGATTCCCAATTTAAGGGGCCAGTAAATATCTCCAACAAAATTATAGAAGAAAACTTCCCTAACCTAAAGAACGAAATGCACATAAACATACAAGAAGCCTACAAAACTCCAAATAGATTGGACCAGAAAAGAAGTTCCTCCTGTCACACAATAGTCAAAACACCAAATGCATAAAAAAAGAAAGAATATTAAAAGCAGTAAGGGAAAAGGGTCAAGTAACATATGAAGGCAAGCCTAAAAGAATTACTCCAGATTTCTCACCAGAAGATCCTGGGCAAATGTTATACAGACACCTAAGAGAACACAAATATAGGCTACTATATCCAGCAAAACTCTCAATTAACATAGGTGGAGAAAGGAAGATATTCCATGACAAAACCAAATGTACATAAAATCTTTCCACAAATCCAGCCCTACCAAGGATAATAGATGGAAAACTCCAACACAAGGAAAGAAACTACACGGAAGAAAAAGCAAGAAAGTAATCTCCTTGCAAAGAACTCAAAAGAAAAGAGCCACACAAACATAGTTCCACCTCTAACAACAAAAATAACAGGAAACAAAATTCACTATTCATTAATATCTCTTAACATCAATGGACTCAATTCCCCAATAAAATGATATAGACTAACAGACTGGATCCATGAACAGGACCCCACATTTTGATAGATATAGGAAACACACCTCAGTGACAAAGACAGACACTATCTCAGAGTAAAAGGCTGGAAAGAAATTTTCCAAACAAATGGTCCCAAGCAAAAAAGCTGGAGTAGCCATTCTAATATCAAATAAAATTGACTTTCAACCAAAAGTTATCAAAAAAAAATAAGGAAGGACACTTCATAGCCATCTAAAGGAAAAAAATCTACAAAGATGAACTCTCAATCCTGAATATCTATGCTCCAAATGCTAGGGCACTTACATTCATAAAAGAAACATTACTAAAGCTCAAAGTACACATTGCACCTCACACAATAATGGTGGGAGATTTCATCACCCCACTCTCATCAATGGATAGATCATGGAAACAGAAACTGAACAGAGACACAATGAACCTAACAGAAGTTATGAACCAAATGGACCTCACAGATATCTCTAGAACAGTTCATCCTTAAAAAAAAGATTATACCTACTTCTCAGCACCTCATGGTATCATCTCCAAAATTGACCATACAATCAGTCACAAAACAGGTCTCAACAGATACAAGAAGATTAAAATAATTCCATCAGATCACCACAGACTAAACCTGGTCTTCAATAACAAGAAAAACGTCATAAAGCCCATATATACATGGAAGTTGAACAATGTTCAACTCAATGATAACTTGGTTAATGAAGAGACGAAGAAAGATATTAAAGATGTTTTATAATTTAATGAAAATGAAAGCACAACATATGCAAACTTAAGGGACACAATGAAAGCTATGCTAAGAGAAAAACGTATAGCTCTAAGTGCCTTCAAAAAGAAACTTGAGAGAGCTTACATTAAGCAGCTGACAGCACAACTAAAAGCTCTACAACAAAAAGAAGCAAATACACCCAAAAGGAGTAGAAGGCAGGAAATAATCAAACTCAGGGCTGAAAACAACCAAGTAGAAACAAAAAGAACTATACAAAGAATCAACAAAATCAGGAGCTGGTTTTTTGTTAGTTTTGTTTTGTTTTGTTTTTTGAGAAAATCAACAAAATAGATAAAACCTTAGCCAGACTATCCAAACTTACAAAATCAGAAATAAAATGGGAGACATAACAACAGAATCTGAGGAAATTCAAAAAATCATTAAATCCTACTACAAAAGCCTATATTCAACAAAATGAAAAAAGTGGACAAAATGGACAATTTTCTAGACAGAGATCAGGTACCAAATTTAAATCAGGATCAGATAAATAGTCCCATAACTCCTAAAGAAATAGAAGTTGTTATTAAAAGTCTCCCAATCCAAAAAATCCCAGGCTGAGATGTGTTTAGTGCAAAATTCTTTCAAATCTTCATAGTAGACCAATCCTGTGCAAACTTTTCCACAAAATAGAAACAGAAGGAACACTACCCAATTCAATCGATGAAGCCACAATTACGCTTATACTTAAACCACACAAAGACCCAACAAAGAAAGAGTACTTCAGACCAATTTCCCTTATGAATATCGACTCAAAATGTTAGACTCCAGAGAGCTAAATAACACTATTAAAAAATGGGCTAAACAAAGAGTTCTCAGCTGAGGAATATTGAATGGCTGAGAAGTTCTTAAAGAAGTGTTCAACATCCTTAGTCATCAGAGAAATGCAAATCAAAACAACCCTTGAGATTCCACCTTATACCAGTCAGAATGGCTAAGATCAAAAACTCAGGTGACAACAGATGCTGATAAGGTTGTGGAGAAAAAGAAACACTTCTCCATTTATGGTGAGGTTGCAAGCTGGTATGACCATTCTATAAATAAGTCTGGAGGTTCCTTAGAAAGTTGGACATTGTACTACCTGAGGCCCCAACTATACCACTCCTGGGCATATACCCAAAGGATGCTCCAACATACAAAAAAGACACATGTGCCACTATGTTCATAGCAGTCTTATTTATAATAGCCAGAAGCTGGAAGGAACTGAGATGTGCTTCAACAGAGGAATGGATACAGAGAATTTGGTGTGCCTACACAATGGAGTACTACTCAGCTATCAAAAACAATGACTTCATGAAATTCATAAGCGAATGGGTAGAACTAGAAAATAGTATCCTTAGTAAGGTAACCCAATCACAAAACAAACAAACAAAAAAACAAAAAACAAAAAAACTCCACACATGATCTGCATTCACTGATCAATGATATTAGCCCAAAAGCTCAGATTACCCAAGCTATAGTCCACAGACCACATGAAGCCTAAGAAAAAGAACGACCAAAGTGCAGATTCTTCAGTCCCTCTTAGAAGGGGAACAAAACTATTCATAGGAGGAGATGGTTCAATATATGAAAATAAGAAAGTGCAATCCACTTTGCAATTATATAAAATGTAATTCAGTTCAAATACAAACTGAAAGGAAAAAAGACACACAATCATGTCACTAAATGCAGAAAATGCCTTTGACAAAATCCAACACCCTTTCATGATAAAAATCCTGGAATGATTAGGAATATTTCAACATAACACAGATAAATTACAGCAAGCCAACATCAAATTAAATGGAGAGAAATTCAAACGCAATTTTTCTAAAATCAGAAGTAAAACAAGGCTGCCCACTTTCTCTATTCAATATAGTACTTGAAGTTTTAGCTAGAGAAATAATGCAATCACAGGAGATCAAGAAATACAAATTTGAAAGGAAAAAAATCAAAGTATTGTTATTTGAAGAAGATGTCATTTTATATATAAATTGCCAAAATAATTCTACCTGGGAACTCCTACAGCAGATAAGCACTTTCAGCAAAGTACATAGATACAAGATTAACTCAAAAACTTCAGTAGCCCCTGAATATACAAATGACAAATGGACTGAGAAAGGGAGAAACCTAAGCAAGAAACATAAGCTTAAGCAGAGGGCCAGGTCCCAGTGAAGCACATCTGGCCAGCTGCAGCTGTGGTAGTCATCACTCCTACCACATTTCCTTAGCTACCATTTCCTAGCAACCCTGGGAGTCATGGGTCCTACCGTACTCTTTTCTGCACTTCAGAGGTGCTAATCGCTCCTTTTCTGTAGTAGCAGTTAATCAATAACCAGATGTTCTCCATACACCTCTTACCCAATCATATAATGCAAAGGCTTGGAAACTCCCACTTGCAGTTTTTACTTTAAAAAGCCCTTGCCCTAGACCTCATGGCTGCTTTTCCTATTCTGTTACATCAGGAAAGTTTGTAGCCAAACTTGCAAGCTTGAAGAAAGACTCTCATGTGCTTGCATTGAAGGTGTGGCTCCTGGTGGTCTTTTTTTGGGGGGAGCGGGGTGCATTGCAATCTGAGCACAACAAAAGAAATCAGGAAAACAAACCCTGTCATAATAGCCTTAAATAATATAAAATGTCTTGGGCTAACTCTAACCAAGCAACTTTAAGACTTCTATGACAAAATCTTTAAGCCTCTGAAGAAAGAAATTGAAGAGGATATGAGAAGATGGAAAGATCTCCTATCATGGAATCAGTAGAATTAATATAAAAAAATGGCCATACTTTTGCCTTAGTTCATGTTTTACTGCTGTAAACAAAGACCATAACCAAGGCAACTCTTATAAGAGCAGCATTTAATTTGGGCTGGCTTGCAGGTTCAGAGTTTCAGTCCACTATCGTCATGGCAGGAACCAAAAGAGTCCAGGCCAAGTATAATAGAGTACCTGAGAGTTCTACATCATTGTCCAAAGAAAGACAGGGGTAGACTGTCCTCAGGCAGCTAGCAGGAGGGTCTCAAAGCCCAACCACACATTGACATGCTTCCTCCAGCAAGGCCACACCTCCTAATAGTGCCACTACCTGGACAAAGCATATTCAAACCACTACATTCCACTCCCTGGCCCCCCATAGGCTTGTTCAAAAACATGCATCTATAGGGGACCATACCTAAGCTTAATGGAAAATATGTTTAGTCCAACTTCAAAAGTTCTGTAGTCTACAACAGTCTCAACAATGTTGAAAGTCCAAAGTTTGAAGTCTCTCCTGAGATTCATGCACTTGATTAGCTGTAATTTCCTGTAAAATCAAAATCAAAAAGCATATCTCATACCACAAACATCATGCAGGATATAGATTACTATTCTGAAACATCATGGTGAGGAAATACTGGGCCAAAGCAAGACCAAAAGCCAGCTGTGCAAAATTCAAGCTTAGCATCTCCATGTCTGATATTGAAGTGCTCTTCATCTTTGTTGACTGCAACAAACTTCTTTCTCTTGGGCTGGTTCCACTCTGTTAGCAGCTCTCCTCAGCAGGTATCTCGGGGCTCTGACATCTCTAACATCTTCAGGTCTCCTACTTCACAGCTTCTTGTTCCAGTGTTTGGCTTCTTAAAAGGGCTTGGGTCACTTCTCCAGCTCTGGCCTTTGTAGAACTTTAAGCTTGATCCATTCCACTGCTGCTGTGGCTGTTATCCCACAGTACGGGCATCTCCAACAATACAATTGGGGTCTTCTGCTGCAACTACTCTTCACCAGTAGCCTCTCATAGTCTCTATTCATGATGCCAAACTTCAACTTCTTTGCATGACCCCTTCGTTCCTAGGCCTTCAACTGTAATTGAGCCTGAACCTTCAGCAATGGCCTTTCATGGCCTCTCACAGTGTTAAGTCTCAGCTGCTGTTCATGACCCCTTCATGCCTCCAAATCTAATACTACCTGAGTGGCTTTTTTTTTATTATTATTATTAACTTGAGTATTTCTTATATACATTTCGAGTGTTATTCCCTTTCCCGGTTTCCAGGCAAACATCCCCTCCCCTCCCCCCCCCTTCTTTATGGGTATTCCCCCCATCCTCCCCCTTGCCTCCTCCCCCAAAAATCTAGTTCACTGGGGGTTCAGTCTTAGCAGGACCCAGGGCTTCCCCTTCCACTGGTGCTCTTACTAGGATATTCATTGCTACCTATGAGGTCAGAGTCCAAGGTCAGTCCATGTATAGTCTTTAGGTAGTGGCTTAGTCCCTGGAAGCTCTGGTTGCTTGGCATTGTTGTACATATGGGGTCTCGAGCCCCTTCAAGCTCTTCCAGTTCTTTCTCTGATTCCTTCAACGGGGGTCCTATTCTCAAATCAGTGGTTTGCTGCTGGCATACGCCTCTGTGTTTGCTGTATTCTGGCTGTGTCTCTCAGGAGCGATCTACATCTGGATTCTGTCGGCCTGCACTTCTTTGCTTCATCCATCTTGTCTAATTTGGATGGCTGTATATGCATGGGCCACATGTTGGGCAGGCTCTGAATGGGTGTTCCTTCTGTGTCTGTTTTAATCTTTGCCCCTGAGTGACTTTTTAAATATTACCAAGTCCAGTTGCAGCATGAGGTACAGCCTTGGCTATCTCTGGAACACAGCTTCATTGTGCTCTTAGAAAATACTTTCCAGAAAATTTCACCTCAGTGATGCTGATATTTCCTTAATCACCACTAATTTCTTAGCTCCAACTAACCAGTAGCAATTGTCCCAGTAGTCTCCTTTTCCTCTTGACTATAAAACCAGAGTCACATGGCTGAAGCTGCCAAGTCTGCTATTGCTGGAGCTGGAACATGGCCCCCTTGTTCTATTACATTATCACCAGCTTTCTGTTTTCCAATTCTTTTACTGCCTAAACTTGGGTGTCTTAGAACTTACTCTGTAGATCGACCTTGAACTCAGATATCTGCATGCCTCTATCCCCTGAGTTCTGGGATTAAAAGCATGAGCCAATATACCTGGAATTAAGTTTTTCTGTACTTCAAACTTGCTATGTCCCAGGCTGGCCTCATATGCTGTGATAGGCCTGACAATGCTTTCATTTGAAAGAATGTGGATTTGGGGACTTTGTAAAGCAGCAGAATGCTTTAAATGGGGCTTAATGACTCATTCTAATAGAAGTGTGGAAGAGTTCCTGAGTCTGTTTTGAACCGTGGAGACCGAGCTGAAGAAGTTTCAGAGAAGACTTTCAGTACGTGGCCTAGGGAATGATTTGTAATATTTTAGTAAAGAATGTGGCTGCTTTTGCCATTATTCATTATTCCTAGTCCTCAGGCAGCTAGGAGAGGGTTTCAAAGTCCAACCCCAAAGTAACATACTTCCTCTAAAAAGGCCCACCTTTTCCAACAAGGCCACACATGCAAGCAAATAGTGCCACTTCCTGGGCCAAGCATGTTCAATCCACTATATCTACTAACAACAATCTACATAGTCAATGCAGTCCACATCAAAATTCAAATACATATGTATTTTTACAGACATTGAAAGAGCAATTCTCAACTTCACATGGAAAAACAAAACCAATCAAAAAACCCAGGATAACTAAAGCAATCCTGAACAATAAAAATATCTGAAGGTACTCCTTCTTTAAAAGGGGAACAAGAATACCGTTGGCAGGGAATAGGGAGGCAAAGTTTAGAACAGAGACTGAAGGAACACCCATTCAGAACCTGCCCCCACATGTGGCCCACACATATACAGCCACCCAATTAGATAAGATGGATGAAGCAAAGAAGTGCAGGCTGACAGGAACCAGATGTATATCTCTCCTGAGAGACACAGCCAGAGTACAGCAAATATATAGGCTAATGCCATCATTAAACCACTGAACTGAGAATGGGACCCCCATTGAAGGAATCAGAGAAAGGACTGAAAGAGCTTGAAGGGGCTTGAGACCCCATATGAACAACAATGCCAACCAACCAGAGCTCCCAGGGACTAAGCCACTACCCAAAGACTATACATGGACTGACCCTGGGCTCCTACCACATAGGTAGCAATGAATAACCTAGTAAGAACACCAGTGGAAGGGGAAGCCCTTGGTCCTGCCAAGACTGAACCCCCAGTGAACGTGATTGTTGTGGGGTAATGGGGGGAGGATGGGGAGGGGAACACCCATATAGAAGGGGAGGGTGAGGGGTTAGGGGGATGTTGGCCCGGAAACTGGGAAAGGGAATAACAATTTAAATGTAAATAAGAAATACCCAAGTTACTAAAGATGGAGGAAAAAAAATCTGAAGGTATCATCTTCCCTGATTTCAAGTTCTACTAGAGCTATTATAATAAAAACAACATGGTATTGGCATAAAAACAGACACATTTATCTATGAAATAAATTAAAGACTGAGACATAAATTCACACACATATAGACACCTGATTTTTTTTTATAGAGAAGCCAAAAATACACACCAGAAAAATAAAGCATCTTCCAAAAATGGTGTTGGTCAAACTGAATGTCGGTAAATGCAAATAGATCCATACTTATCACCCTGCACAAAACTCAAGTTCAAGTAGATTAAAGACCTCAACAAAAGGCCAGATACACTGAACCTAAAAGAACAGAAAGTAGGAAACAGCCTTGAATGTATAGAGACAGGATATGACTTTCTGGACATAAGAACAGGCACTAAGGTCACCAATCAACAAATGAAACTTTATGAAAATAAAAGCCTTGTGCAGGACAAAGGATACTGTCAATCAGTCAAGGTACCAGCCTACAGAATGGGAAAAGATTTCTCCAAACTCCACATTCAATAGTGGATTAATACCCAAAATATATAAAGAACTCAAGAAACTAGATATCAACAAACAAACAAACAAAAAATGTCAATTAAAAATGGAGTATATATCTAAACCAAGAATTCTCAACATAAAGCTCTCAAAAAACTGGGAAGCACTTAAAGAAGTGCTCAGCATCTTCATCCAGCAGTGAAATAAAAATCAAAACTACTCTGATATTCCATCTTATACATGTCAGAATGGCTAAGATCAAGAACACAAGTGACAGCTCACACTTACAAGAATGTGGAGCAAGGGGAATATGTCTCCAAAACTGGTGGGAGTACAAACTTGTATAGCCACTATGGAAGTCAATATGGTAGTTCATTGGAAAACTTGGAATCAATCTACATCAAGACCAAGATCTACAACTCTTGGGTATAAATCCAAAGGGCTCTCCATCCTATCATAGGAGTATTTGTTTAGCTATGTTCATTGTGATTTTATTCACAATAGACAGAAACTAGAAACAACCTAGACATCCCTCACCAGAAGATTAGTTGAACAAAATGTGATATTTTTATACAACAGAGTATTACTCAGCTGTTTTAAAAAAAATGGCATCATGAAAATTTTCAAACACATGGATAAAACTAGAAAACAATCATCCTGAGTAAAGTAACCTAGATCCAGAAAGACAAATATGATATGTAATCACTTGTAAGTAGATACTAGCTAGAATCCACAGACCCAGAAAGGTTAGGTAAAAAGGAGGGCTCTAGGGGGCATACAGGGATCTTTCTGGGACAGAGAAATAGAAAAGACCTTGGGAGTGGACAGGGGGCAGGTAGGGACAGGAATTGGAGGTATCAGGTGGAGCAGGGAAGATTTGATGGAAGAGTAGTGTGTAGGGAGAGACAGCTGGAATCGACAGGCCTGGGGGTAGGGGGAAGGAATATGAAAACCTTGTGCAATGGAAACTTCCTAGAATCCTATGAAAGTAATCCTACTAGATACAGAGTCTGAAATGGCCATCTCGTGTAGCCTAGCCAGGCTTCCGACAGCAGGACTGGGTTGCTTTTGGTTGATCTGTTGGCATAGGAGTTCCCATGGAGATACCCAAACAACCCAAGCTGATGCTAGAACAGAAGGTTGCTTTGCACAAACAGATGGTAAGGCTCCATTGCCAAGGACAACATCTACCCAGCTCATTGAAGGTAGAGAGGCTGAGATGGTGCCTGAATAGAGCATTTACCCCTGCATTCTACTCTCTTTGATATGTTTAGGCTACCTAAATGGAAATCTGGACACCAATACAGGCACAGAACATTTACCCAGCAATCTCTGCTGCTTGTAAAATGCTTGGTCAACGTTGGTACAGAACTTTTTAGAGTAGACAATGTTTGATTTAACTTGAAGTTCATTCCATGAGAGGGAGGTCTTGTACCACACTGCTTAGATGGTAAGGAACTGGAGACTGGATAGCCCAAAGACCTATGGTAGAACCAAACACAACTGGTCTAAAAGGTAAAAATAAATAAATAAATAAATAAATAAATAAATAAATAAATAAATAAATAAATAAATAAATAAAAATTATCCCTAATGATAGAGTGCTACACTCTTAGATCTGTGCCTTGTTCAGTCATCATCAGAGTCTTCCTCTGGCAGCAGGCGTGAGTGAGGGACTACAGAAACCCACATATATTATACAGAAAGAGAGTCTAAATTGGAGGTCTCCATCAGGTCCCTCCGCTGAGTGCTTGGAGAACCCAAAAGAAGATGTGGTGAAAGAATGATGTGGGATGGTAAAACCATACCAGGAAGCTTGCTAAGGTAAAGCAGGTTGAGACCTGGTAGGCACACACCTGAGACTTAGGAGATTCCCTGCTCCCTGCCAGATTCCTGGCCTGGAACACATGCCACATTCCTCACATAAGGAAATCTGACCTGTGGTCATATAGGCCCAGAACAGAGTTGTCTATACTAATGAGGTACCTAGAGGCCCTGAGGGCTTAGCCAATAAGCTTCCTTTTCCAGACATTCCTCCTGAGAAGTAGGAATGGTACAGTATGAATCCATTTTCCACCATGAATAGCCAATAAATAGTTTAAAACCATGGGTTGTCTCTTTCATCCACCACCCCCATGGGGAATGTGGAGAAGGTCTTTGCCTATAGAGCTACAGCCAAATCTTCCATACAAGGCATCTCTGTGCTTCCAGCCTCCGTCTCCCGAGCTAAGAACGATCACCACTGAGATGAGCTGGAGCTCCCCTTTTCTCCCTCCGTTCCCCATCAATATAGAGCCTGGCCCCAGTCCAGGGGCTCCCAACTCCATTCTCATTCTCTGCTCTTCCAAGAGTCCTAGTGGAGCCTGGATGTCCAAGAGCCAGAGAACCCCATGCTCCAGGACTCATTGCAGGTTCAAGGACTCCTTATCCCACCGCTGGAGTGGTGTCTCAGCATTAAATGTGGTCAAACTCCCCGTGTTTCAATTGCCCTGCAGTGGGGCAGACATGGACCCACAGCATTATAGGAATCAGAGGAGATGGACGTCACCAGCAAAGCATGGCTGGCCCACTGTATTAACTAAACAGGATTCATATTTATTCACAGAGACTAAAGTAACAAACAGGGAATCTACATGGGTCTGCACCTAGATCCTCCATATATACATTGTGGCTGTTAGTTTGATGTGTTTGTAGGACTCCTAACTCTGGCAGTTGATGTGTCCCTGATACTTTTGGCTGATTTTGAGACTTTTTTCATCCTGTTGGGTTGCTTTGTCCAGCTTCAGTGTGCAGGCCTTTGTCTTGTCTTTTTGTATTTGCTTTGTTGTTTGCTTTATTGCTCTTTTCTCATGGGAGACAGAGTGACAGAGAGGAGGTGAGGCAGGGCGGGGTGGGGTGGGGCCTGGAAGGGGTGAAGTGAAAGGAAACTGTAATCAGGATATATTTTATGAGAGAAGAATCTATTTTCAATAAAAAAAATCCAATTAGTAAATTAAATTATTTTTATCATATTTTCAAGAAGAAAGGAAGGAAGGAGAAAAGAAAAATATATAGAAAGAAATTGGAGACCTAGAATCCCTAGAATGTGCTGGCTACCAATAGTAACCATGTCGGTGAGCTATGTTTTAAAAGACACTGCCTCATTTAAGGTACATTCCTAACATAAATGTCAGGCCTCCATGTGCATTCACACATGTTCATATCCACACACCTACAAACATGCACAGAAAATATAGATTTTTTTCTTTAAAAGTTCTCTTTAGTGTCTTTATTTTTTATAATAGGTACTCTCAATGGGATATCTACATCTTAATAAAGTCTCAATATAAAAAAAACAGAACTGTTAAACTCTTTGATAGTAATACTAAATGTTAGTTCTCAAATTACTAAAATATGGAAGCAAAAGAAATCTGTCTTTTACTATGTGAATATGATAGAAACTGGAGATTTTATGTTTAGCCTTTCCTTTGGAGTGAAGACAGGGCTAATTCTACCCTGAACTCTGAGTGAGCTCTTGACCAACATACACTCCAAAAAGCTTTCTGAGAAGGGTCATGGTGATTTGTTTCTAAAAACTCAATCCCCAAACTGACGATAACCATTAGGATGGAGAATCTTTTTTCTTTCTTTGAGTTCAAGTCTGAAAACAAAGGAGGAAAGAACAATAAATAAATAAATAAATAAATAAATAAGAACAAATAACACACACACACACACATACACACACAGAGGATTTTACTGCTATGAACAGACACCATGACCAAGCAACTCTTATGAGGACAATATTTAATTGGGGCTACCTTAGCACACACACACACACACACACACACACACACACACACACACACGAACCTAGATCTACTGTGTCCAGAAATACCATTTTATTTTTTTCTCAAATCAATTTAAGACAAATTTCTCTGACTCTCAAATAAATAAATTTTGCTCTCATAGAAATAAATATTTTACTCATATTTGTAAACTTTAAAGGTAATATTGATATGGTTCTTACAGTTTACAATAATGCTTAGGTACTCACCTAATTCTTCCTGCACTACAGGAAGAACTTTTATGATGCATGCCACCATTATAGCACTTATCGCTGTGCTGATCACTTTTCAGGGCCTCATCCTGCTGAACAGCACAGCAGACCTAAGTCCCTGGTATGAAAGAAAAGTGGTTCCTCAATTACACAAGGCTCTCAGTATACATAAAGTCACTCTGGACAGTGGTTTATTTGTTGTTGTTACTATTGTTTCTCATGTCACCTGTCCTCTATGAACTACCACAGTTGAGCAAAAACTATGCACTAAACCAGGATATAGCATTTTCTACTTCTAACTATTCTGATTGCTTCCATAAATCCCTTTCGTATAGCTTCCTTCTGTGCCTAATAAACAGTCATTTTAGTTCATCAAATTGCTATAATATTCCTTTAGGAGACTCCCAAATATTAGCTCAGAATCCTAATATCCTTTAAAGCAGTAGAAGCCTTTCAGTATAAATAGATTCTAATCTCTGGGGTACACAGTTTTATTTGATTTCTGTAGAGCTATCTTTCAAATACTTTTTTAGCCGGTGATTAATTTTTAAATTCACATGACCGTTGTTTCTAACACCCATCTACCACATGCCTTTAAAAGCATGGGCTACCTAAATGGATAATCAGCATTATACCTGCCATACATACAACCACTACCACCAGCATCATCATCAAAAACAATCCTAAAAACAAAAATTAAAGAGTCTTCTTTTTAGACATGCACAATTCAAACCTTAGATGGATGGTAGATATTGAATCTTTCCTGTTGAGGAAATATAGCAGAAGCTTAGTACCACCAAGGTTTCCTGAGAAACTCAACTCTTGGCATTTCCCAACAGAATGGATTCACATCCCCTCATGAAAGAACGGGAAATGATACTTTCAAGTTTACTAATGTATTACAAATATTTTTCTCAATTGGCCTTTTCTGTTTATTTCACTAACTTTTTGTTTATACTTGCTAAATAAAATTCTTGGACCCCAACAGAGAAGCCTTTTGAGACCCATATAACCATTGTCTTTAATGCTAAGTAAAGGACCCAAAGAGGGTAAATTGCCTGGCATCTACAAGAGAAGCCAGCTGTCAATGGAATACTTGGTAGTATTTAGGCATTAATTAAGCAGAAGTCCAAAACAGGAAATCAGTGTTCTGGCTCTACCCTCATCAGATCTTTTTAATAAGGCTTCATTATCCTTATATTGAAAATAGAAAGGCTGCTTCTGTTAAAAATAAATAGAGTAAATCATTGGAGGGTTTATTTACTTGTCTGTTTATTTAATTTTTGTGCTTTCTATTTATGGGGAAAGACATGATGAACTATGACAGAATTGTATTAAGGAATCAAGACCTCAGTGTCAGAAGAACACTGCTGGGGGAACAAATATGATCTACAACTGTAGCTGTAGACACATCAAATGTTTACTTGGTACAAGTTCAACCTGAATATGAAATACCTGCAGGTTGCTATGTGCAAAGCTGGTTCCAAGTGGCTTTTAGAGACATAGTGGAAACATTAGCTAATAGGACTTTATTGTCAGAACTAGGTCATTGAAGACATGACTTTGAAGGTTGCCCATGGTTCTAGGTTACTATCTCTGTTTCCTGTAATCCATTATGTAAAGAAGTTCTTCATGGCATGTTCATGCCACCATGAAATTCTGCCCAAGGACAAGAAATTAAGCAACCATAGGCTGAAACTGTGAGCTGAAATTAATCTTAAATGCCTTAAGTTGTTCGCTCATGTATTTGTTGCAGTAATGAGAAAATAACTACTACACTGAGGCAGGTTCTCCTGTCTGCAATCTTCTGATACCAGCAAGACATGAATGTTTTTATTTTGTTACTTATTTGTGTAACCCCTTCAGAAGGAAACTACATTTTTCCTCCACATATTTACATTGAAGAATATTTTCTCCTCTCACTCTGGACACTGCCTAGGTCCATTTGGACCTCATCTTCTTCTTAGATCTGAAATAGATTGAGTTTTGTGCAGTAACACAGTCTTATGACAATACTCTTCTGCAAATGAAGGTTGTCTCCAGTCAAGTGTCCGTTTGGACAATGAGAAGCAATAGTATTATCTACAAACTTTACTCACTGATAATCTTACAACTGAGGTACAAATAAGTAATTAAACCTCAAAAGCAAGAATGGTTTCAACATTCAGACACTCTTGAATCGTAACTCCAATTTAGCACCAAGAGGCATACTATAATTTATGAAGAAAGTCATCAGTTAGTGGGGCTGCCTGGTCATTATTTTTCCTCCTACTTTCCGTTAGTACAGAAAGTATTTTCTACTGAAAATGTTATACTAGCAGGAAAAACAAGGCAGTATAAAAGACAAAGAAGAACCTAGTAAAATATGCGGGATAAAATTTATTGAAAGGAGGATTTGGGGTATGCAACTAAGTAGATACAGGTAAGCTTCTTGGTGCAATTAGTAATGAGCCTAAGCAGGGAATATGTAAGAATCTTCATCTTTAGATACATATGATATATATAGATATAGATGTAGATGTAGATGTAGATGCAGATGTAGATATAGATATAGATATAGATATATAGAAAAGAACGTAATAAATGGAAAAGCTCCTGAAATTTTAATGGTTCACTATGCTGTGTGATCAGATTGCTTTATGCACTTCATTTAAATCAGTTTTGATCAATTAAAAATCTAATGATGACATAGAAGCAGAATCTCTATTCTTGTTCAACACAGTATTGTTTAAGAGAGTAAGAGCTTGCACTAAATGGCAAAATTCCAAGGACTGGGGAAAATTTTCCACTGAGTACAGAGTGTGGCTTAGGTTGGCACATGCTGAACAGAACACAGATGACTGAGCAGATATTTATTTTATACAATTATGGAACTAGATAACAAAAATGAAGGTGCTGGAAAATCTTGTAATAGGCATTTATCCTGGGTTTCTGACTGCTGTCTTCTTCTTATAGCCATAGATAATAGAGATATAAAAGATGCAGATCTCTTCTCCTTTTCAAAAAGAAAAACTGGTACTAATACTGGGGAACAGAGAGATGATAGGAGGTCAAGCACCTACAAAACCTTAAGGCTCTTATTTTCTGTGTCCAACTGTCTCCAGCTAGGTACCATATTCTAGAATATTCAGCGATCTCTGAATACAAGAGTACCAACTGAATAAGTGCTTAGACACAAGTTTCTGGGTCCCACTTCTTATCCAGACCATGGTTGCATCCAGCACCTTCCAATTATCTGTAAAGCTCAGTATCAGTTTTACGTCTAAAACCTTCTTCTAAATGTGATCTGAATCAGACATAAGAATTAAGGTTTGATTCATGCTGAATCAAAAGCCCTCTCTCAAGCTGTGAACCTTTGAAACTTAGCAAACACCATACTTCTAAAATGTAATGATTTGACAAGCATGGGGTAGACAATCCCATTACTAATGGAAAAAAAAACACAAGTTAGAAAGAGGTAGAAGGAGGAGGTGAGTTCCAAGCAAAGTAAACCTAGCCAGTCAATCACCTTTATGTCTGTGACACATGAATACCTCTCTTTGGTATGATGTCCTGCCTTCTGCATCATTTTGGATTGTGATGCTGACTTTTAGGTCACAGGAATGGTGGTCTGCTCCTTCAGTTCTGTCAAGCAAGATTATATTCAAGACACCCAGGTCGAGAACTACACACAAGGTTCTTCTGTGGAGAGATCTTGCCTTCCTGTTCATAGTCACAGGTAATCCTACTGAATACTGCCACTCTGATATCGATTGGTTTATTGAAACAGACATGAGTATTGATCTATGAAACCTAGGGCATTATTCATTCCCTTTCTTGAGATGAGTGCATGCTCCCTGCCAGTTTCATAGTCCTGGCCTATAGAATCATAATAATCCAGAAGTCTTTCTTCATCCAATCCTGTCTCATCATTCTTCAAACTGACAGTTTCTTCTCACACAATATGATCTCATACTGAATTAGATAACCACACCCTACTACTCGCTTCTGAAATCTTCTCAAACTTTATAATATGTACAGGTTGAGAACTTTCTAAGCCTTTATGTTCTGATTCCTTCTTGCTCAATAAGACTCTCTTAAAAATGCATATCATGTGGTTGGAGAGATGGTTTCGTGGTTAAGAGCACTGACTACTCTACTAGAGGTCCCAAGTTCAATTCCCAGCAACCACATGGTGGCTTACAACCATCTGCAATGGGATCCAATTTTTTCTGGTGTGTCTGAAGACAGCAACAGTGTACTCATATAAATAAAATAAATAAATCTTTAAAAATGCATATCACTTATTCATATTAATACTACTGATAAATAATTAGGATGACCTAAGATGTTCTTTCCATACTTTGCTTAGAGATATCTTCAGTTAAGCATTCCTCTTCATCATGTGTAAATTTTCTAAAAAGCACTAGAATCTAAACTTGGATTCATCCAATTCTCTGTCATTTTATAAACAGGATTATCTTTACTCAAAACTCCAATAACATAATTCTCATTTTGAGGGGAGCCTCTGTCATAACATTTCTATAAACAATCTGCTTATTGGTTTTTCTAAGAAAACTTCTCAATGGTGCTCTTGTCTTCCTGAGCTCTTACCAAAATCACCTTTAATAGTCTTATCTTAGAAGTTTTGGATAATTTTAGCATGGATCTGAAAATTATTTCAAGCCTCCATCTTGCACCCAGTTTCAAATTAGTTTACATATTTTTAGATACATAATAGAGCATCATCACAACATCAATATCAAAATCCATCTTAACGCAGTACTCCCCACAGAATGAAGAATATTGTTATGATGTAAATAAAAGCTATTTGTTCCTCACAATCTTGAAGAATCTGAGGGTTAGATGAAGGTTATAAGGGGAGGAAAGAATGAGAAGGAAAGAAAGGGTATAGAAGAGATCTGGGATCTTTTCTCAGTAAGAATACGAATCCCATCATAAAGGTGCTAGCCTTCCTGATTTTATCTAATAGTAATTATTTTACAAAGGACTCACCTCTAAGTCTCTTACACTAGAGATTAGGGCTTCAAGATATGAATGCCAATTTGCATTAATAAAGAACACATCCACTTTGGTAAATAACATTGACGAATTTATAGATACTGTGGGAGATACACTAGTAAACCTAACCAAGTAATGAAAGGGTAAATGGCATCGTAATTAAGCTGTCAGACTATGATTAAGTATTCAAAATAAAAGTAGGATTCAAAATGACAATCAACAAAGAAATATCATGTGGGTCTGTTGCTTCATCCATACAAGAATGTGTTATTGAAATGAATATAATACTGAGTGAAAGATGTGTTTAGTGATAGCTCATCACTGTAGCTAACTTGACTGAATTAATAGATGTCTAGGATTGTTGAAATGAATTTTTAAACATTTGTGTAGCCACATTTCCACAAATGACTAACAAGAGGGACAATGACTTGGATAAAAATGTTTGCCCTTAGTCAGGGCAGCACTATCTCATATGTTGGAGTCTAGATAGAACAAAGGTGGAGGAGGAAGCCAGTGTGTGCATATGTGCAAGCTCCTTTCTCTTGAGTTCATGGGGCTATATCCACCAGAGTCTGTGGACTTGAGATTTCAGTTTTATCATCCTTTCAGCAGTATTAAGAGAACCTATCTTCTATGAAATTCTGAGAAGAACATGGACTTCTTTATTAAGTATTCTTTGTTCTTAAGTCAGAGTTGTTTTTATCACTTTTGACTAAAAGTTGCACTATCAAAGTGCACATACAAAATATATGCTAATTTAATAAAGGTCTTCAATTGTGGAATTGAATGAATACAGCACGCAAGGCATAAATACTTAGGCAATATACCACCCAGGCAAGGACACTTGTGAATCTTATTACAGAATCACAAGGCAACTGATTCAATTATGTCAAATCCCCAAAAATATAGGTGAGGCTCTAAACAATTTCAAAGGATGTTATAAAACTGAAGAGTGTTCTAGAAAAAATCAATGTTAAGATGCATTGGTTCCTTTATTTTTCTCACTACAGTTGGTCTGACACAAGTAAGATTGTCTGAAGGTCATTACTACTCTTGAGTTAGACAATGTAAAAATGTCTGCTTCTGGCATACAAACTGAGTTGACTTTAAGACCTTTAGGAAATGACCAGGTAGGAAATCTGAGCAGAGGTAAAGAAGGGACATTCAGCAAAAGAGCAAAATACAAAGAACTCTTGCTCCCAGCTCAGCCAAGAGGCAGTGGGAAGCCAGAATCAAATTCAGAGCAGGGAGTGATGCAACCAAAAAAAGCAAGTCACTAGCCCAAAACCTAACTTTGAGATGTGCAGGATCTGAGCCATTTACTACTCAACATCCCATGAAGAAAATGCAGAGTAATGATGAAAGTTTTCAACTCTAAAATACTTCAGTCACTTGCTACTTGATATGGATAAGAATCAAACTTATTTGCTCTTTTTTCAGGGTTTTCAAAAATCTAATACATGAGAAAAGGGGCAAACTATGAAAGATACAGCAGAAAGAGATAGCACAGCATGATCAAGAGATCTGTCAAAAGAGTCAGGTCCAGTTCCAGGCCATGTGTGACCGTCACACAGTGGTGTCTCTCCTTTTTCTGAGGTTCATTTGCCAAATATTTATACTGGAACTATGTCCCAGAATTTATATCAGAATTAAATAGTGTGAGACTTAGAAACTACATTGCATATTCCACATTACTACATTGCACACAGGGACCACTGATTATTATTTTGGATGCTTATTAAAATAATATTTATGTGGAATATAATAAATCCAATATTAAGAAAAATAAATATAGAATTATAATCATTTGAAAGTTGGAAAATTTTTCTGTAATTTAAAGATTATATCATTAAAATTATTTTTGCTATGACTAATAATAGAATATTCACAGTGACACTGATAATTTAATTTTAAGATTTTCATTACTCAGTTAACAAAGACATGGACTTTAAATACATAAAAAGTAGCAATGGTAATCAGGAACATGCCATGTGAAACCAACAAGAGAAAATAGCCTTTCAAAGAGATAAAATATAAATGCATTTAGCATCTTCTTCTCTCAAACTAGATGAAAATCATCATTCATTCACAACATATTGTGGTGGAAAAAGGCCTCAGAGGGTAAAGACTCCTGCTTAGATGAAGCCTAAGAACCTAAGTGTAATCTCCACATGATGGAAGAAGAGAAACAACACCCAGAAGTTGTCCTCTGACCTCCATACACTCTATGGCATGGTACACACACACACACACAATCAAATATCAGTATAATCCTCCAGACTCCTTAATACCTCTTCAATGAAAGCAGAACAAAGGTAAGACTTCACGTATTGGAAAGAATTAAGAAAAGACATCAAATATACAAGGCCCCTTTCTTCACTATACTCTCAGTCAAACAAGACAGGCAGTCGAAGTCTGCACTTGGAGTCTCCATGCTGAGAAAAGCAGCTAGAGAAGAAAAATGACCCTAATTAGTTAGCAATAAGCTGTGACCTAAAAGTGCTGACAGGAATAAAGGTCCTTGGAACAAGAACTGGGCAAGTAAATTGAGATGTAAAACAATGAAATACATTCTACTTGTATCCAGAGACATGGAGCAATCACATAAACAAATTCCTGAACTAAAGGAAAATCATTAAGAACACATACAATGGAATCTGATGTTCAGTCAGGCAGAATGTCACATGCACATTTAATCATATTTTTTTTACCTGAATGCAAACAAGGGCATGCTCACCTGCCTCTATTTTGATATAAGGTTGTAAACTTTTTCTTCTAGTCTACAAATTAGTCCCTCTACCATTCTATTCTCATTAAACATTTCCACTGAGGAAAAACAAAAGCTTCAAAAGATCGATGAGGCATACTGTATCTTAATCTGACAAATGGATTGACAGCAAGTTAAGGGAAACATATAAAGTAAAGTTTAGATTATTCTAGATAAATGCAGATGGCAATGATCAAGAGATGAAGGCAAGGGCTGAAAAGGTCATCAGCTGGGTAGGAGGTACCACTGATGAGTTCATACAAAGAGACACATGCTTCCTATAGTACTGACGCCAAATGGAGCATCAAAAAGGTAATTTCCTTAAGTAAAAGGAAATTTGCTAGTAGAGATGAACAACAAACTATCCCAAGAAAAGCAATTAATCAGCCATGATAAATCATAAGAAGGAGGAGGAGGAAGAGGAAGAGGAAGGAAAGAAGGAAGGAAGGAAGGAAGGAAGGAAGGAAGGAAGGAAGGAAGGAAGGAAGGAAGGAAGGAAAAAAAGGCTGTACTGAAATCTGAAATTCCAAGACAAGAAATATTCCTTGAGATGCTGAAGTACAAAGTGAAAACCAAGTCACTTGGGGGGTAAACATTTGAGGTCTTGACTCCTGACCTTCAAGCTACATGCAATGCCAGGAAACAACACAACAGTGCTCATATATATCTCCAAATGTGAGCCAAAATTCTTAGATTATTCCAAGCTGCCTTTCAGAAAGATACACATATAGTCAGGAAGAAACTGACTAAATTAATATCAATTGTATCTGAGCATTGAGCTGAAGTGGATAAATGAGTTACATTTCACTTCATTTGATCGTTGATTGTAACTGGATGCTTCAGGGAGAAAAATCTAATTGTCTCCCAGATTTTGTCTCTTTATTGAAAAGAAATATTTAAAAACTAATAATCCATACAATAAAAATTAGATATACCTATAGTTTGCATGCTTTTACTTCTGCTAAAGTCAAATTAATTTAAATCAATGTATCATATTATTAGACAGTATTTATCACTTTTTATTATGTCTGGCTAGCTTTCCTTTATTATAATGTATAAAAAGAAATTTAAATTATAATTCCTTAAAATTACTTCCATGGTAAATTAGTGGTGAAATTTTGGAATTTTTTTATAACTCCTATTCTTTTTTTTTTATGTTCATGATTGAACAAACAAAGAAAGCTTTATTTTTAAAGCATGCTTTCCTGATGTTCTAGTGTCTGGAAGAATTTGAGAGATCAATTCTGATTCTTTTAATTCATATTAATACATTTTACTGTGCTCTATAAAGACAGTAATGCCATTAAATAAAAAAGTTAGAATAATAAACCAGAAATTGCAGATTTAATTTAGATAAAATTTGCCTGGCCACTTTGACTTTTGCTTTCACAAAATCATTCATTTCCAGTATTTCTTAATTGATCAAAAACTTAACATCTGACTGGATAGCAAACATGCCATTAACTTAAAAATAATAATAAATTAACAGAAAATCAGAATGACTTGCTGACAGCTAACCTGGCAAAAGAATCATAGAAATTTCCCTCAGTCCCTTGTCAAGCAAAGTACTAATTGCCTCTAGAAGAAAAATTGGTGGAGGAAGAAAGGAAATGATTTGAAAGAATTTGTGCTCTCTTGCAAATCACACAAATGATTATTATTCTGTGAGCTGCAGACTGAATGACTATAATATTCTCTGCTTAGAAAGCTATTGTGTTTCTCTAGTGGGTGCAGGTTTTCCTAGTATACCCAAGGTTATAAGGCTCCGTGGGAGCCCTTCTAGTTCCAAGGCATTATGCAAATGTAATATATTAACAACTGATCCTCTATTTGGAATGTTAAAGGGTAGAATTTGCTCTAAGAAAAACTAAATAGTTCCTTTTATAGATTAAAAAAATAATAAAAGAGAGCCATTTTAAATGACCAAAAACCTTAAAGTTTTTGGCATTATCAAACAAAAGATATGGTAGTTCCAAGACTGGGGAGAGAAGAATGCTTTTTTTGGGGGGGGATGCAATTATTACCTTCTGCAAATGAAAAACAAGGCTTCTCTTTTGATGGATTTCTGGTGCTGAGCTAAATTTTAAATTGTGTTATGTATGAAGTGATTAAATGATAGCAAATCCTTACCATGAGTTATTGCAGAAAGTAGGTAAAACCCCATAGTGGGAAAATCCTTTCAAAGAGCACCAGCCCACACCCAGGCTCTTTGCAAATATCTGCAAACCTAGTTAACAGTAGACCTTTGTGCTTTTGATCCCTCCAATTCTATGACTTAAAATGTAATCATATTTTTGTCTTAAGGATATATAGCACTATTTTCATCTTGTTTTGGTCTCCATTTGGTTTTTCAAGAAAGGTTTCTTTCTGTAGTCCTGGTGGTCCTGGAACTTGTTCTGTAGACCAGCGTGACCTCAAACTCTGCCTATGTAGTGTTGGGTCTAAAGGTGTGAGCAGCAACCAGCACTGCACTACACAGAGCACTGTTTTACTGAACTCCTGTAAGGCTCTATCAATGTGCCAAGAGGACCCAGAGATGACACCTCAAACAGTGCTTTAGGAAGCTCAGGGCTAAAGTGAAGGACATTAAGTCTCTGGGGGTCTCGCTGTGGTCCTCCCTTTATGTGTCTTCATCCCTTCTTCTGCCACAGAGGGCTTCACAAAACTGAAAACAGGCCACAGAAACTAATGTTCTGTGAAGGGGCTATGTATAAAGAAGCTCTCTGATATTGTATCACTCAGCCTCATACCAAATGAGTCCTATCCCAGGAGAAAAACATGCTGTTCAGAATAACCATGAAAAATTATTTTTGTCTTAAACTATGTCACTTTAAATTATATGTTTCAGTCATCCCTATATTTATTACATTGTATCTAAGCTTAAATACACAAGGAATTGAGTCTTGAGATTTTTTATTAATTAGTTCCCTGGGTCATATAAAATTTTTATGCCTTCTCTTTGAAAATATCCTTAGTTAAAAGATTTCAATGTGCCATTACTTTATGACACATCAGAAACATTATTGTATTAGGTTTCTGTTGCTGTAAGAAAATACTGAAGTAATCAACTTTAAGAAGGTAAGGCTTATTTTGGTTTACATATTTAGAGATTTTAATGTAGTTATTTGCTATGAAGCCTACAGAACACATGGTAAAGGAAATTACTTACTTTATAACAGCCAGGAAACAAAACGAAAAGAAGAGAGGCTAGAGTCCTGAAACCTCCATCAAAAGTATGTCTGTAACAACCTAACTGATGTTTTGAGTCTAGGTCTGTTGCTAGAAAGTTCCACCTCCTCCAGAACCAAAACAGGTATTGCACATTAAAAATATCCTTGAAACTGATACACAATTATTGCCACGGCAGGTGATTTAACCAAGTTTTCTATTTAATAGCACCAAATGCCCTCAAAATAAGTCATTTCTGTCTTCATAATGATTGGACAAATGTGAAGATAGGGAAGTAACACAGTCTAAATGACGTTGTCCACACCTACCTTTCCCAAAGCTAAGACTATTTATTGTCTATGGCTGAGTTGTGTACACATGAAACACAGCAAGGGGTTTGTGTCTATGGGAACTCTAAAACTGGTTAAGCTGACAAGAGTCTCAAGCTGACAAGACGATCAAGCTGACAAGACTCTGAGCATGTTTATAAGGAATTAGACAAAATTATTTCTCCATTTTTCCTGAGACAGACACATACTCCAAGTCAGTCTGCCAAGTTAACAGTTTAACTGGATGATACAGTGTCCTCCTTTCAGGTTTCTTCTCTTCCCAAATATGATTATGATTTGAAAACTCCATTACAATCTGTAAACTTTTACAAAAATAGGAATATTTCCACAAACTTTTTACCGAACAAAAACCATGAGCTTCCCTGGGTAGATGGCGTAGCTTCTCTATAACCAAATTATTTACTCTCGAGAATCTAAAACAAATAAAAAAACTACTTTCTGTATAAGAACACACAGAAAGGAAAGAAACGAAGCCTTCTCATGACTTCTTGAAACTGAGCCACAGGCTGCAAAGCAGGAGTTTTAAAATCTCATTACAGCAGAATGTCCAAGCAAAGCTAATCACAGAGAAGGTTTTATGGGAAGAGACCTTGGAGATGGGGTGCAGAGAGTACTGCCGAGCAAATGAAAATGGGACGAAGGAGAATATAGTGTTTTTCAAATCATTCTCTTTTCCGGCCTCTAGATCCATTCGATGAGGTCTCAAGGCTCTCGTACAAATCACCTCTCCTCATTGGCCATCACGGGGAGTTTAAGAACCTACAGAGGATTAAAACGCTCTGAACTGAGACTGCATGAAGTCTACAGCTTCATTTCATCCAGCCATGAGAGCCACTGCTGCTGTATTCCAGAAAATTAATTTTCCACCTAGTGATTTCCTTTAGTTTTCCCATAATGGAACACTGAAAAACCTACAAATCCAAGAATTTAAAGAGCTGTAGGCAGTGTTCAGTCAACTATTTCTATATAACCTAACTTACCGTGGAATTAGGGTACAACACTGGGGGTAACGTTAAAAGGGGGAAGATCAAGAGAACTGTTAAAGAAGGGTATATAAAGAAAAGAACCAACAGGTTGAATAAGTTTTCACTACTTCTTACATCTATGGGACAAGACCAGCAAGAGAGTCTGAAATACAGTCATTATTTTCAATATGTGCATTCTAAAGCTTATGATACAGCTGAGACAGGGAAGTGGAAGGAAGTGTTTGTGTTTAACAGTGGCATGGAAAAGTAAGGGCAGACACAGATTGGTGGGGAACACTAGTTGGTTTCCTGAGGTCTTTGATTTCTTTCTTTAAAGGCTTGATGTTCTTTTTTTTATTTTTTTATTATTATTAACGAGTATTTCTTATATACATTTCGAGTGTTATTCCCTTTCCCGGTTTCCGGGCAAACATCCCTCCCCTCCCCCCCCCCCCTCTTTATGGGTGTTCCCTTCCCCATCCTCCCCCCATTGCCGCCCTCCCCCCAACAATCTAGTTCACTGGGGTTCAGTCTTAGCAGGACCCAGGGCTTCCCCTTTCACTGGTGCTCTTACTAGGATATTCATTGCTACCTATGAGGTCAGAGTCCAGGGTCAGTCCATGTATAGTCTTTAGGTAGTGGCTTAGTCCCTGGAAGCTCTGGTTGCTTGGCATTGTTGTACATATGGGGTCTCGAGCCCCTTCAAGCTCTTCCAGTTCTTTCTCTGATTCCTTCAACGGGGGTCCTATTCTCAGTTCAGTGGTTTGCTCCTGGCATACGCCTCTGTGTTTGCTGTATTCTGGCTGTGTCTCTCGGGAGAGATCTACATCCGGCTCCTGTCGGCCTGCACTTCTTTGCTTCATCCATCTTGTCTAATTGGATGGCTGTATATGTATGGGCCACATGTGGGGCAGGCTCTGAATGTCCTTCCTTCTGTGTCGTCACAGGAAATTTAAACCAAGGTGTCCAAAAGAATGCAACTGTAGCAAAGCATGACGGTTGGTCTCTGGAAAGCATTGCACCAGAAACGAAGAAATTATGCTTAATTTATCCTACTTCACTGTTACTTCTAACGTCCTATCATAAGTTATCTAGTGGCAAATCAGAGGTTCCAATTTTCAAATGTTTATTTTTTAAAAATTCAACCCCATGACACTGAAGAAGAAGGAAGACCAAAGTATGGATGCTTCAGTCCTTCTTAGAAGGGGAAACACAATACTCATAGGAGGAAATACAGGAACAAAGAGTGGAGCAGAGACTGAAGAAAAGGCCATCCAGAGACTGCCCCACCTAGAGATCCATCCTATATGCAGTCACCAAACCCAGTCACTATTGCTGATGCCAAGAAGTGCTTGCTGACAGGAGCCTGATATGGATGTCTCCTGAGAGGCTCTACCAGAGCCTTATTGATACAGATTAAGATACTTGCAGTTAACCATCAGACTGAGCACAGGGATCACAACTGAGGAGTTGGAGAAAGGACTGAAGGAACTGAAGGGGTTTGCAACCCCATAAGAAGAACAACAATATCAATGAACTGGTCTCCCCAGAGTGCCCAGGGACTAAACCACCAACCAAAAAGTACACGTGGGGGAGATTCATGGCTCCAGCCACATATGTAGCGGAGGACGGCATTGTCTGGCATCAATACGACAAGCCTTTGGTCCTGTGAAGACTTGTTTCCCCAGTGTAAGGGAATGCCAGGGTGTTGAGGTGGGAATGGGTGGGTAGGAAAAGGAGCATTCTCATATAAGCAGGGGAAGGGAGAAGCAGAGTAGGGAACTGAAAAAGGAGATAATATTTAAAATGTAAATACATAAACTATCCAATGGGAAAAAGAAATATAGCAGAACTTAAAGAAAGCAGCTCTTCAAGAAGATGGAAGGGGTCCCTTGGGTTATACTAACTTGACCATGTTAAGCCTAGTCTCAGCCCAATGGAAGGTTGTATTAATTCTGCATTCAGAAGAATTTTCTCTTTTCTTTAATGTAACTGCCATGTACTCAAATGCCAACTAACTAAAGGGATTCTGCATCCTCTTTCTTTAAAAGGCCGTCCTTTCTTTCTCTCTCTCTCTCTTTCTTTTTTTCTCTCTTTCTTTCTTTCTTCCTTTTTCTTTCTTTCTTCCTTTTTCTTTCTTTCTGTGTTTTTTGTTTTGATTTTTTTCTGCAAGAAGAAAGAATGTAGTCACTTTATCTGCTAATGTAAAATTCAAACTAACTGCAATTAATTTATATTTTATTCAATTCAAGAAATGAATTTTAGCATGAGATTTATAAATATAAAAGCAGTAGATCAGGTAGTTGTATATGAGAGAGAGAGAGAGAGAGAGAGAGAGAGAGAGAGAGAGAGAGAGAGAGAGAGAGACTAATACTGTAGTGCAAGTATTTTTGGGATTTTGGCTGGGAAGTGGCCAGATTAGCTTGGAAAATTAAAATATAGGCCAATAACTACCCAGGTATTGGGTGACAAAACTTGATTAAATAATTCTAATAGTCTCACTCTCATTTCTCATTCATTTGGGAGCTAGGCAGGAGTGGAGAAAAATTCGATACCTTTTAAAATTACTGTTAAAGTATAAGATGTTAAAACAAAATTACTACTAAAATATTTGAGAATCTCTAAAAGATGTATAAAATATTCATCCAGAATTAACAGTCAATCACTACAAAATATTTGGAGACCAATTTTTAAATAGTTCTTCCTAAAATGAATGGATAAATTGTGACCTGTGTGTATAGCACTGTACAGGGAAAATTATTTCACTAAACCCCATTGATGGACCATAAAGAAACAGCCTAACTAAAAGCGTATTTTAAAACATTACTTGTATCCCATTTGAATTGAAATCTGGACACTGAGGATTTAGTCAATGAATTTCTGATAGCAGGCAACAACTTTAACCTAGTTAACTGAATAATTTAAAACATAATAAATAAATAAATAAATAAATAAATAAATAAATAAATAAATAAATACCTTTGTGACAACAGTCTTATATTTAGTTAGCTAAATCATTAGAAGAATCCCTAAAAACAGAGTAGTGAAAGGAGGAAGCAGTGACCTCCACAGGGCCCTGTGGCAGCAGAGCTGAAACTCAAGATCTCCAAGGAAGGGGCCTAATTAACTAAGGACCTAGCCTGTTATCCAAGGAGCCAAGGAAGCTGGGTCCAGGCCCAGAATGCAAGAGGCATGGAAAGCCAGGGCACTGTGTCTGAGGAGGCAGCAATTAAGACTGGAATGAGACTGTAAGAGCTAGAGGATATGTAGTCAGCAAAAAACAAGGCCCTCCAAATTGACATGAGCAAAGCTTCTATGAGCTCACAGAGACTGAAACAGCACAGGCACAGGGCCTACATGTGTCTGCACCAGGTCCTCTCTGGAAAGATGATGGCTTCCAGTTTACTATTGTTATGGGGTTCCTGAACAAGTGGCTCTTTAATTCTTGTATCTTCTCATAGGCTTATTTTCTTCTTCTTGTTTGTCCTGTGCAACTTTGGTGCAATAGGTTTTTAATCTTACTATATTTTAGTTTGTTATATATTAATATTATCTTATAGAAGTTTGTTCTTGTCTACTGATAGGAGATAGGTTTGAATGGGAAGAAAATGAACTGGGATGAGTAGAAGGAGAGGAAATAGTAATCAGGATATACTGCAGGGGGAAAAAAAGAACCGATTTTTCAATAAAAGGGGAAAAAGAAATAAAATCTTTATATCAATTAATAATAATAATAATAATAGATTGGTTGTAGAATGAAATCCTGCACAGACAATTCAGCCACTAGTAAGTGACAAAGCCATTGCTTCAGGAGGTTGAGGTGTCATGGCAAGGGTATACAAGCAAACAGCAAAACAAGCAAGGAAGGGGATCTAATGGGAAGCAAATTCTCTTTCAGTTGCCCCTGGGTCTCCTGGCATAACTCACAAAGAGTGATCTGGTAACACAGAAATGGAGCTTGGAGAATCTCAGCCCCAGCATCAGCCACATAACCTCATACTAAAGGAAACAGAAGGTGAATACAAAGTCAAGAAAAGTGTTGAATAACTAATACATTAGTCAGACAGGCAATGTGTTGTGCTACTACTGAGAGGACATACACAGTGAAAGGAAACACAAAATTTTGTACAGAGATGACATTTGGGGTATGTAGAGGGGTTCATGGACCTCAACCTAGCCATTCAAATTCTATTCCCAAGTTGCCTGGTGCATTCCAAATTATTGGTTATTATCTGCTAGGTATTTTAAACGTTTGAAATACTTCATGAAAAATATAGTCAAGGAGTGCAGTCCTTTACAGAAAGAGGAAAAAAGGCCATTTTCCTGTCTTGGAGTGGGCATTATTTACAGTGAGTCAGGAATAACTTACTGGATACAGACTCAAAAGAAGAAAGTGTTCTGTCCTTGTAAATGACTGCACTTTAGATTTCCTGCAGATTGACACTCCTTCCTGGGAAGAAAACATTCAAATCGTCCATGAATTCCCCATCTGCTTGTGTCAGAACATCTGCAGGAATGTGGACTCTCCTAAATTAAATGCCAGTAATGCGTCTACTAGTAAAATTAACCTCTTCAATGTGCCACAAAGATCAACTTTGAAATGGCAATTGTATTCAGATATTCAAATGCAGCCGTATTATTCTACACTGGTAACATTAACCTGATGTTGAAAATATTTCTACACCATACTTAATTACTAATGAGTCTGCTTCGGTTTCTTATGATTGTACTTTAAAGCTTAAATTGATCCTATTTTATATAAATTTTATAATGATACCCAAACAAATATCAATGTGCCGAATATGTGAATATGCTGTCATCAAGCAGTTTGTAACATGAGCATTAATATAATTTTTAAATACTTTTGTTGAGCAACTACTGTATTCATTTATTTTCTGGCCAGGCATTATGAGAGATAACTCTCAACATGTATGAACTTCTAAAAAATAAGGTAATTACTTGGTCCAAACATCTCAGTGATACCTACCACTTGATTTTGCTGACCAAACACATGCTGAAGTACAGGAAGATCATCAATAGGAACATGTGTAGGAGACAACATGAGCCACGGAAGAGCAGAGGTGACTCAGAAGTGACAACAGAACTTCCCCCATTAAACACTTTTCAAAAAGCCTTTTGTACCATACTAACACAGAACCGAAAGTAATATTTTAGGAATTATTCCAGTAATGTTTCCTTCTATTATTCCAAATTCTAAAAATGTTTCAGATCAGCTGGAAATGTTGTTGAACTCACAAAGGCTTGTTTAGCATGCACAGAGCCCTGCATTCAATCACAGCATCAAAACTGCATGTCAGATATGAGGGTATATGAATATACCAAAACTCTGGAGGTACAGGTAAGATGATCAGAGATTCAAGGTCATGCTCAAGTCCATAATGAGTTTGAGGCCAGCTCAGAATACACAGATAAGAATACATACAGATCCAGACACAAATGTGTCTCAAATAATATGTCAGGTTTTGTAGAAAAAATTACAAAAACTTGAATATGACTTTGAAATGCACTGCTTGGGAAATCAAAATACCAAAGTTCTTAAGGGAAACTTTATGACATTTTATTCTTATTTATCTTATTCATTTGTTTTTAATTTTCCGCGTATGCAGTATCATGTCAGTCACATAGCAGATAATTAATAAACAGTGCCGATTCAAATGTCATTTGCTAACATTTGCACAGACACTGACTCAGATGTTGTTTCTCAAAAAATTATTTGGTGATTTGTCATCATGATAACCACTTAAATATTTGGGTGGAAAAAGGACTTTTATATTTGTGAATTCAGTCTCTCTCTCTCTCTTTTTTTAAGGAAATAGTATTTGATGGAGGAATCATGGCTGGAATCTAAGTATTTTGGGGGTTGAGGGATTTTAATACTTAGGATCTGGGTAGAAGTGATAATAGTAACAATCAAAGGGAGAGTAATAGTGATAAAGGACTGAGTATTTAATATTTAAAAGTCTAGTTTACTGAAGATGTCTGAACTTTTAACACCATGCTTTGAGCTACCTCTCATTTAATTCTCAATAAATCTAAATAATATTGAAAACAATATTTCTCTGTTGAGAAAATGGTGGAGAGACATTTCCAACATCATAAAATTACTTAGGGGCAGTTAAAACGGGACACGGATGTGACTCTACATTGAAGAAACGTTTTAAAAATAAAAACTAGAACATGTAGGTATGTATAAAGACCATCTTTGGGGATATAAGACAATGAAGTCAAATATATTAGTACATTCCACTCAGTGTAGCTATGGACAACCTTGTCCAACCTTGTCAAAAGAAACAAGAATAGATTGAAAATTACTCTGTTGTGAAAATACTTAGCAACCACAAGCCTAATGAGTTTTTAATAAGGAAAAAATAGTATCTTATATCAAAATGATACAATCTATTTCATCCATTTTCCAAATAGTTTAGAGAGAAGTCTATAGAGTTGTTTGTGTGTTGTTTGAGACTTTTCCTGGGGAGAAATGAACCAACAACAGGGACTGTTGATTCCAGATAGAGAATCAACAATAGACGAAATTAACCAGGCAACAGTGACCAACCTAGCAAACCAACATGTTCACGGATGTTACTTACAGAGCAGAGATGACTTAAGAGCTTCATTAGCACTGGCCACAGCCTAGATGATAACTCAAGGAGGCAGAGTCCCTAGGGCTCTCTAGGGCTAGCGAAGCAGCTTTGCTTACACGAGTCTCTCCTAACTCCCAACTCCCCTTGGCTAGGGGCCCATGTTCTTCTTTCTTTTGGGTACATCTTGAGACTTGTAAAATGTTTACTTTCTGAATTGCATGAGACTTACTGGAGCCTGAAAAGAGCACCTTTCCAGGAGGGCCAGGAGCCTCCCTCCAGGAGGGCCATTTCGACTCAGAAGAATTGGCTTTATAAAAGTACAAATTGTTTTGATCACTTTTACCCCTTCCCCCAAACTCCTTTCAAATCTACCTCTCCTTTACCAACTCAATAGTAGGTTTTTCTCTAGGGCCTAGAGCCTGTCTGTACATAAGTTCTAGACCTCAATACTGATGTCAGGTATAGGTTTTGTTTTGTGTAACAGGCCATAAATTCAATGAGAAATATTTTTAATATCTTATGTGAGATGTTGTGTGACTGAGTTGTGTCATGCAATCTGCTGCCTAGGCTGAGCCAAGTTCAGTTGTGCATGACAGTTGCTGCCCGACTGCTCACCCTGGAGATAACTACAGAACCATGGACAAGTGACTCTTGCATCGAGACAGAGAGGCTTCTGTTTGGACCACTGATAAAATTGAAGACAAACAGGAATTAAAACTTAGCTATTAGGCTTTAATGTCCTTACATAGAGCAACAGAAAGCAAGCTTTCCATTTTTAAGAAGAAACTTCTTGTATCTAATGAAGAAAGGAGATTTGGAATTAATGTGAGAAAGAAAACAATGATAATCATGATGTATTTCCTTAATTCTGAGACACTAGCTAATACTTCTTAAATTTTAGTGACTAAGGAAAATGACTATTAGAACCTCACCCCTCCCTCCTATAGATATAATGTTAATCTTTCTCTTATTAGACTTACAATTATGGAGAATGTTGCAAATTCAGTATTCTAGCCAGCTGTGCAACTATCCTCCCGATACACTTGTTTAGAAGCCACATAAACATAGATGTGTGCCCTGAAGACCATGGAGAGACACACGGCAAGCAAGCCATATTTATTCATCACCACAGGAATTTCTACGAATTAATTCTACAATAAAAATCAGGAACTTCAAAGTCTTGGCTCAGTTTAAGCACAGTTCTCCAGAGGACTGTATTGTAAGAGGAAGAAATAGCATTTTAAAGCAGTTTCTGCAGACAGGATTAGCGGCTAATGTTAATATGCTACTGCCTTCCTCTGGGACTCTGCATAGACAAATCATTGATTTCTACATTTATCTTTCTTAGGACTTCTGTAGTCACTTCAGGGTGTCTTCATGTAATCCACTCATACAAGGGAATGTTTTCAGGGATATTCTAAATAATTAACCTTCTCACATTGGAGTTCAAGTGTCTCTCTGTGATAAAGTACTTGAGCATCTCAAAAGTGTAATTATAGGCATGCCCTTGAGAGTTGGGTTATATCAAATTCTCAAAAAGAGTGTGGATATTAAAACCGATACAGCAGCAATTAGCTATGAATTTTCTCTCTTACCTAGACTGCTGTATTGTGTCCATGAAATATAACTCTTTTGAGAGAGTCTGCAGAACTTCTGATTTCAGTCTCAATCCTGAGTCTAGAATTTATCACCATATTTCTTTAATTTTATAATTTGTTAATGCCATATACACATGCATGTGTGAATGTACATGGTATGTAGTATGAGGGCACATGCATGAGTCATAACATACAAGCGGAGATCCAAGAATAACTTTTGGGGATCAGTTGTTTCCTTTCCTTATTAATTTCAAGGAACAAACTCTGCTCATCAGACTCATACAACATGTCCTTCTCCACTAAGCAATCTTGCCTGCCCTACAGTCATATTTCAAAGACATCCAAACCATTCCAAATTTCTTTTCTTCCCTATTGTTCCCCTGATAAATTAATTGTGCGTTCAGATAAGCCTGTTTGATATGTAAATAATTATTTTTGGAGTGCAAATCATGGATGTATTGAAAATGACGATGAATTCCTTGAAATAGTAAGGAATCATTAAGTGTAATTAACTTATGAGAGTATGCAAGCATAATTATCCCGTGCAAAGTAAGCAATCAGAGGGTCTGGTTTATTGTGTATCAAGAGCTCCCGCCCACCGTCCCAGTCCCATCACTCTGACCTCAGCCTAGGAAGGTGATGCTTTCACTACGAGTACTTTAATGTTTCTTCAGAAGTGAAATGTGATTTTATACCTTTTATGAAGAAATTATCTACGAACCAGAACATTTCATAAAATATCTTTCTACAGAATTACTACAAAGGTCATTCCAGAGACAGTTAAGACCACAGCATGAGCATGAGAAATTCCAGTATCTTCTAACTCTAGCATCAGCCTATAGTGCGTGGTGATAGATAAATTTTTAAATGCTGCATCAAGAATTTTCAGCTTTCAGGAAAACAGATATCTCTGATAAATAATATTTTTATGAACTTTATCCATTTTTTCATCTTTATTAACTTGAGTATTTCTTATTTACATTTCAACTGTTATTCCCCTTCCCGGTGTCCGGGCCAACATCCCCCTAAACCCTCCCCCTCCCCTTCTCTATGGGTGTTCCACTCCCCATCCTCCCCCCATTGCCGCCCTCCCCCCAACAATCATGTTCACTGGGGATTCAGTCTTGGCAGAACCAAGGGCTTCCCCTTCCACTGGTGCTCTTACTAGGCTATTCATTGCTACATATGCAGTTGGGAGTCCAGGGTCAGTCCATGTATAGTCTTTGGGTAGTGGCTTAGTCCCTTGAAGCTCTGGTTGCTTGGCATTGTTGTTCATATGGGATCTCAAGCCCCTTCAGCTCTTTCAGTTCTTTCTAAGATTCCTTCAACGGGGGTCCCGTTCTCAGTTCAGTGGTTTAATGATGGCATTCGCCTATGTATTTGCTGTATTCTGGCTGTGTCTCTCAGGAAAATAATATTTTTAAAACCATGTACTTAACTCTTTTGATGCTAGGAATTTCATTGCTAAGCCTCTGTGTGAAAAATATGTGTATGCATACTAGGCAAAATTCATAGAAACAATTATTTACTATTATAAAATGTAACCATTCTTCTGAAAATCTTCCAGGATTTTCTCATATGTTTATGTATTATAATCAAGATAATTTAGCACATCTGTTGGTCCAGGCTCTATGATTGATCTCACCTCCCACAGATGGTGTCAATATCTTTTTCTGCTCCTCTTTCTCCAACCTATCTTTACTGTGGTGAAAAGCCTTACCCATTATAGTCCCTCTCCCTTGCACAACTTCCTTTACTTCTTTTGGTTCATTGGTCATAGGTAATCATTTTATCTAAAATAATAATTTTATGCATGCACTCATTTCTGTTCTTCTTGTGTTACAGTATTTATTTACTGGCTCTGTTTGTGTGTTTGTTTCATACACTTCACACCACTAGCAGAATTATTTGATGTCTTCTCTCTATAGAATATATAATTGTACTAGTTAAGACACAGCCCATTAGGAGTATCTTCCGGTGGCTGGGAACACGAGATAAGCATTGCTATATGTCATTACCCCTTGTGGATAACCCCTCTATGAAGAATGGCTATGATCTAGGTAAGCTACAATTATTGTGTAACACAATGCCAATTGTACTTCTGAGAAAGTTAACATTTCTTGATTTAGTCTCGCAATTGTATCTGTCAGGTGGTTGCCTACTTGGCTAATTGGCCTGCATAATTTAATAATCGTGACATTCACTATATATAATTTACCATCCTTCTGGGCTCTGCTCTTAGTGAATATGAATACTCCACTGATTCCCTTTAACTGGAAACAGATCCAGCACCTGCTTCTGGGTTGCAGTGCCTTTCAGCTGTGCAGTCTTTAAGTGTTCCAGCAACTGAAGTTCATATTTGCTATTGAATGGCATGCTTCATCTGTAAAGTCATTTACAAACTTTATTGATCAAGCTGTACATTTCTGTGTTGAAATTTAATCTGTACTCCTGTAAAATGAACTGCATCCTTCAGTAATGATAGGCAATGATGGGAGTTATTTGGTTTGTGGTAATTTGCATTATTTGTTTATTATACCCCATTGGTTCATGCTATATACTGCTGTGCTGTGTGGTAGGAATAGGAAAGTCACTCACTGCATAATCTTACTCCATAGATGAAAGCATTTGTGTTATGGATGAATGTCATCTTAATATGAAAATCTCTACCACTAATGCATATATACATTCTTTATGTCCACGTCATGCCTTATACTGAGTTCTGCCTGCACATCTATTCAAAAATCTCCAGGAAGCCATGATGTTCCAAAACATTAAACTAAAATCAGTATGATTCCATCTGAACACAGACTCTGAATAACCCCCTTTACCCAACACAGCATACATTAGTGCTGCTTTGTGTACCATGTTTCCTAACACTACACCCTTACCCTCTTCACCTTAAAATCAGTGCATTGGATCCAACTGAGCACTGTGGTAAAAAACTGAGTTGTATAGGATACAAAATATTCTAAACAACTTCTTTCAAGACTATTCTTTCAAAATTATGATTCTGTTTTAACTAAAAATACAAAGAAATAATAACTCAGATTCTATTAAATAACAACATACCAAGTACACAAATTTATTCCTGGATATCAGCCTTGGATACTTTTAAATAGATCATTTAGTAATTCAATAAACTAAACTTCATTTAAATAATAGCATTCTGGAAGTACACTGTTCTGTATGAAGAGGGAATAAACACTTATAGCAACAGATTGTATTAGCATCTGAACTAACATCTAGACCTGTCAGGCAAGATCAATATTCTTGGTTCATGCTTGTATCACAGAATAGCAAGAGAGCTTTTGACTGGATAAGATAATGCCAAGGGTTTAATTTTGGTGTATCAGAAGATAAAGCACTCAATTGTCCAAGAGATTATAAAATTTATGTTTTGGACCTTGTAGACATTAACTATACAGACATTGGACCAGATAAAAGAACATGCATAGCCCAGAGAACAAAAATCTAACACTGTCACTCATTAATGCTTGCTGAAGATTTTTCCTAAAGAAAGCACTTAAAATTCTGAGGTTGCTTACATTATCCAGACAAGAAAATATACAGCACTATAATAAATTCAGAAAACATGTTCTCTATTAACAAATTCACTCCTCCAACCAAAGATTTTATGCAAGGAAGATTAAATAATTCTAATATGACAGAATTTGTTAAACGTAAGACATATAACTTTTCATTTTTTAAAAAATTAATCTCCTTCACATTTGCTCAACGGTGACCAAAGTAAGCAATAATCATCCCATTTGTAATGCTTAAACATGCACCCTGTCAATCTGTCTACTGAAAAAGATTTTTAGGAAACAAGTTAAATTATCAAACCAAGGAGTATCACAAGTGCTTTAAAAATCTTCAACTTACCACAGACTATAGAAAAATTCTATTGCAATATATTATTTTAAGATTTTGATGAATATATCTTTTCTGCTATCCTAATTCTGTTTCAATTCTGAGCTGATTTCTCTAGTGTTCAGTACACCCCATTGATTTTGAAGAATGCGTCTTAAGATTTTCCTAGTTGTGTTCTGAGAATCTGTTAAATGTCAAGGAGATGAATTCACTTTCAAGAATGTGATTCAAGTAATTTTAATTTCATCCTTTTTAGAAAAGAATCTTTGATGTATTCAGAGAAATGAGATGTTTGAGAAAATCAAAATAATACTTTAAAATATTTTTTCTCTCATCATTCATTTGTCTTCTAAATAATTTGTACAATGTATATTCCTCAATAGGTACATACTCATAAAATTTCTATTCTATTACTAGGTTTTTGTCACATCCAGTGAGTAAGCCAGATAGATAGCTCCAAAGGACAAAAGCACACAGAAGATTAAAAGTCTAAGCAAATTGGGCATATACCCAAAAGACACCCCAACATATAACAAAGATACATGCTCCACTATGTTCATAGAAGCCTTATTTATAATAGCCAGAAGCTAGAAAGAACCCAGATGCCCTTCAACAGAGGAATGGACACAGAAAATGTGGTACCTCTACACAATGGAGTACTGCTCAGCTATCAAAAACAATGACTTTATGAAATTCATAGGCAAATGGATGGAACTGGAAAATATCATCCTGAGTGAGGTAGCCCAATTACAGAAAAACACACATGGTATGTACTTACTTATAAGTGGATATTAGCACAAAACCTTGAAATATCTGATACAATCCATAGACTACATGGAGCTCAAGAAGAAGGATGACCAAAACACAGATGCTTCACTCCGTAAAAGGGGGAAGAAAAATATTCATAGGAGGGAATATGGAGGCAAATGTTGGAGCAGAGACTGGAGGAATGGCCAGTCAGAGCCTGTCCCACATGTGGCCTATATTTATACAGCCACCAGAACTAGATAAGATTGATGAAGCTAAGAGGTACATGCTGACAAGAACCAGATATAGATGTCTCCTGAGGGACACAACCAAAATATGTCGAGGCAAAATATGTACAGAGGCGAACACTAGCAGAAAACCACTGAACTGATAATGGGACCCCCACTAGAGGAATTAGAGAAAGGATGGAAAGAGCTGAAGGGGCTGCAACCCCATAAAACAGCAATGCCAACCAACCAGAGCTTCCAGGGACTAAACCACTACCCAAAGACTATACATGGACTGACCCTGGGCTCCAACTGCATGTGTTGCAGAGAATGGCCTTGTTGGGCACCAATGGAGGAAGCCCTTGTTCCTGCCAAGGTTGGATCCCCAGGGTAGGAGGATGTCGGAGGGTGGGCAGGAAGGGGGGTTTGATGGGGATAGGAACACCCTTATAGAAGAAGGAGAGGAGCATGTGACAGGGGGCTTATGTCCAGGAAACTAGGAAAGGGAATAACATTAGAAATGTAAATTAAAAAATTATCCAAAAAAAAGGTCTAAGTCTAAGCAAAAGTATCTGAAGTTTGCAATTTATTCTTTCAAGAGATTAACCGGCTGACGATTCACAACTGATCCTTCTGAACTAAGATAAACCTTCAGGTCTCTGTCCAAATATGAAGATTCTGTGTAGAACACCATTATGAACTTTTTTTATTGAACATTTTTTTATTTATTTACATTTTAAATGTTATCCCCTTTCCAGGTTTCCTATCCATAAACACCCTATCCCATCCCCCTCCCTCTTCTTCTATGAGGGCATTCCCCCACCCATCCATCCAGCCTTTCCTGTCTCCCCCACCCTGACATTCCCCTACACTGGGGGGGGTCAAGTCTTGGCAGGACCAAGGACTTCTCCCAATGATTCCCAACAAAGACATCCTCTGCTACATATGCAGCTGGAGCCATGGGTCAGTCTGTGTGTACTCTTTGGATGGTAGTTTAGTCACTGAGAACTCTGGATGGTTGGTATTGTTGTTCATATAGGGTTGCAAATCCCTTCAGCTCCTTCAATCCTTTCTCTAACTCCTCCAATGGGGACCATGTTCTAAATGCAATGGTTAGTTGGGAGCATTTGCCTCTGTATTTGTCATGCTCTGGCTGAGCATCTCAGGAGACAGCTATGTCAAAGTTCCTGTCAGCATTCATTTCTTGATATCAGCAATATTTCCTGGGTTTTGTAGCTGTATGTATATGGGTTGAATCCCCAGGTGGGGCAGTGTCTAGATGGCCTTTCCTTCAGTCTTCTTCTGTCTCTATATCTCCTATGAATATTTTCATTCCCCCTTCAAAGAAGAACTGAAGCATCCACAATATGTTTATCTTTCTTCTTGAGTTTTATGTGGTCTGTGGATTGTATCTTGGGTAATTTGAGCTCTTGGACTAATATCTACTTATAAGTGAGTACATACCATGTGTGTATTTTTGTGATTGGGTTAACTCACTCAGGATGACATTGTCTAGTTCCATCCATTTGCCTATAAATTTCATGAAGTCATTGCTTTTAATATCTGAGTAGTACTCCATTGTGTAGATGTACCACATTTTCTGTATTCATTTCTCTGTCGAAGGATGTCTGAGTTCTTTTCAGCTTCTGGCTATTATAAATAAGGCTGCTATGAACATAGTAGAGCATGTGTCCTTTTTATATGTTGGAGCAACTTTTGGTATATGCCAAGAAGTGCTATAGCTGATTTCTCAGGTCCAATTTTCTGAGGAACCTCCAGACTGATTCCAGAGTGGTTTTACCAACTTGTAATCCCATCAACAATGGAGGAGTGTTCCTCTCTCCATATCCTCGCCAACATCTGTTGTCACCTGAGTTTTGATCTTAGCCATTCTGACTGGTATGAGGTGGAATCTCAGGGTTATTTTGATTTGCATTTCCCTGATGACTATGATGTTAAACATTTCTTTAAATGCTTCTTGGCCATTCAATTTTCCTCCATTGAGAATTCTTCATTTAACTCTGTACTCCATTTACTTCTGGGGGAATCACCATTCCTGACCTCAGGCTGTACTATAGAGTGATAAAATCTGTATAGTATTGGTACAGAGACAGGCAGGTAGATTAATGGAATAGAATTGAAGAGCCAGAAATGAACCCACACACATATGGTCACCTGATTTTTGACAAAGGAGGTAAAACCATCCTGTGGAAAAAAGACAGCATTTTCAACAAATGGTGCTGGTTCAAATGGCAGTCAGCATGAAGAAGAATGCAAATAGATCCATTCTTATGTCCTTGTACAAAGCTCAAGTCCAAGTGGATCAAGGACCTCCACATAAAACCAGATATACTCAAACTAATAGAAGTAAAAGTAGTTAAGACCCTCAAACACATGGGCGTTGGAGAAAACACCAATGGCTTATGCTCTAAGATCAGGAATCGACTAATTGGACTTTATAAAATTACAAAGCTTCTGTAAGGCAAAGGACACTGTCATTAGGACAAAACAGTAACCAACAGATTGAGAAAAGATCTTTACCAATCCTACATCTGATAGAGGGCTAATATCTAATATATACAAAGAAATCAAGAAGTTAGACACCAGAGAATCAAATAACACTATTATGACATTTTTTTTAATAACTTGTATTTGATACTTCCTTGTTCATCACTCAAGATGGTATTTATCAACAAACTTCTATATGGAGTCCTTTAGTAATAACCTTGGAGAGAGATATAGTTTGGTTCAGCATGCTGAGTATAATAGTGTCACTGAAACATCACCACCAAAATAGGGGAAAGTAGAGGAGGAAGTACCTGGTGTTTTCTATGAAGACTGTATCTTCTGAAATCTGGTAATAGTCAACTTGACTGGTGAAGAAACATGAGCATCATGCTGGAATGTTTGTATGGCAGACAAACAATCAAAGAAACTCCACAATCTAAACTCAAGTGATAATTTACCGAATAGCCCTGTAAGCATCAGGCGAACATAATTAGGACATGTTAATGTCACTGTGCCTCCACATGATGGCTCGATAAAAGTATTTGAAAATTGCAACAGTGGAATTTACAAACATCTGACAAAGGCTCAGAGAACAGAACAAAAGATAAAGAATAAACAGTTTCAAGCTATACAATAGGCTAATGCTTATGCCTATTTATTTCCTTGGTGCTTTGAAAAATGCTCATAGGAGATGGGAACCAAGGATGTAACAAAAACATCACCTGTATGAGTTGTCAGTGTGTATTTATATTATAAGAACTCTAAATACATATAAACTCCAGCAATATAAGGGAAGAAGAAATCTAACTCCTATAAGTTGTCCTTTAACCTCCATACATGTATGCATTCATACACAAATAGATACCTAGAATAAAAAAATTAATGGAGTTTATCAATGCAAGGCAGAGCTCAAACACTACTGTTTTACACAATATAAAATAATTTAGACTATAACACATTCTAATCTTAAAAGTTGTTCTGTGCAATTAGTAGTTGTGATGTTGTGTGACTTTCCCTGAGGATACATGAATAAATATTTACCAACTTCAGATAGGGCAAAGTTCAGCATAGCCAACCAGTGGTTCATTGATGCCACCTGAAGGGGAAAGGGTGAAAGATTACTCACAGGAACTTCAAGCAGCTGCATCATTGTAAAATCTAACTGAGATATCAACTAGTAGATTCCTCAGTCCTTATTGCATATTCAACCTTAGAGAGGGGAGGGGGCTTTGTTACTCTACTAATCTTCATGGACTTGTGAGTTGTTTACTCAGCAAGTCTTAATATTAAGTGCAAAGAGTCGGAGTCTTTGAGAATAATGTTGGCTTTCTTTCTCACACTCAGATGGGCTTTAACTCAGATGTTATCGTACAGCAATCTCTCATCCATGTAAATCTTCCACTGAGTCATTGCCTTGAGCTCCTATCCTGTGGATTTCAAAAACAAGATACACATACCCCAAAAAATTAGTTTTAGAAAGAAGTTTTCTTATACAAGATGGCAGAGTCCCCATAAGTCAGGAGTGGGTCCTAAGAAATAGGTTTTCCAAAAGCTTCTACTCTGCACGATTTTTACAGGACTGATGAAAGAAACCTGCTTACAGAATGGGGAGGAGGCTGAGATTTTCCAATTGAGCCACTCAAGACATGTCTAGTTCATACTTTCAGTGTCTGTCACATCCTTGAATATAATATGCAGGCAGGAGTGCTCATTTAGAAGAGAGAACAAAGTTCCAGCAACTGGAACTTCTTCCTGCATTCCTGGCCTCTAGCAATGACAGAATCACCAAGGAGACCACAGACGTTTCTGGAACTGCTGTTTTTAGACCATTCTCCTAAAGCTTCCTGAACAGCTTTATCTTCTTCACTAGCAAGACCTTGCCTGGGTTGAAGGGTTTTGTGTTGGGACTTCCCGTCATAGGCATCTTCCTCCAGGCTGGAAACATCTCGATATGGAAGGTATTGCTACACATCACGTAGCGCCAGTCCAAGGTAGTCCCGATCCCAGAATTGGAGATGAGGTGATAATGCTATGTCTGGAGGAAAAAGCTGTACTGTAATATCCAAACATTTGAATGACTTGCTTCCTAGCCAAAGGTTCCGTTCCATAATACCCTAGTGAGGAAGTAAGAGCTGCAGAAGATATTTGCTGGAGTCAGTGAACTGTAGTTGTCCAGGTGAGTTACACATCACAATCTTTCTGGCACTACTCTCAACCAGAAGGAGACAGTAGACCTAATGTATTCATAGATGTTCCAGAAAGCATTGCTTTTTCTATTCTAAGAATACTGCCTATAAGTCTATAAGACTACTTTGTCCCAAGGCCAGAGATGAGAGAAAATAGTGAAAAGCAAGTTGGTACCATAACCTTTGTCACCTACCTCAACCACCCCTCTTTTAAAATATTTGTTAAGAGTGCTTGTTTTGGTTAAATCATCTGCATTGTACTAGGCATGTTTAAAGACTGTCTGCCTAATTCTTTAACTCTCACATTTCATAAACAGGAGAAAATATAAAACAAAGGTAATGTTTTGTAGGATGAACTATGTGGACAAAGGTAAGGCTTTTTCTCTTTCCATGATTTCTGTCCAAGGTCGCTATGCCTCAGGCATGCTTCCAGTTTAACAACTTGTTGTGCTTATCTGGACAGTGTAAATATTTACTGATGAAGGCTCGTCAAGCTCTATGTCTGTCTCTGTAATCACAGAGGGTTAAAGTTCTGTAGTGTGAACATCTTCATTACTTTGAACTCACCAAACCAGCAGCTTCCTGGTCCCTCAAGTTCCTGTGGCAAAACCTGAGAAAATTATATCTCGTGCCTCACAACTTATGTACTGTCCTTCCAGTTCATGGGCTCCTTTTTCATCCCTGGGGCCAAGTGGGAACCCACAGACAGGTAAAGATTCATCACCTGGGTTTGGGAAGCTATACCTAGATAGCTAATCCTTCTTTGGCTTTGAAGAAGGTGAGTAGATGACAAAACAAGGATTGACTATTTAAAAGCATGCTTGGTGCAAAGTTCATTGGCAGAAGATCTAGAAAATTAGTCTTTCCTCTCTCCTAAATAGTCTGCTTCAACATGACAAAACTCCATAGTGCCTTTAGGAGAGACATAGCAGACAAAACTGAACAGCGAGCCTAATGTCAGATGGACAAGAAGCCAGCCTGGTCCATCAGAACTATCTCAACATGTTCTTTCTTTTACCTAACTTGTCCCCCTTTTCCCTTCACTCTACCTCCCTGGCATTGAACCTCTGGTGTAGACAGAAGCATGCAAATGTGTTTCTGACTCTCTTTCCAGAGAAATATGGAATAATACTAGAATTAAAAAGAATAAGATTGGTGCTTACTAATGTGAGGTCATCAGAGTGAAAGTATTCAAAAAGAAAATAAAACAGAATCTAAAGCTATGGTGTTCTCTTTTGCTCACAGTCTTTTAGATACAGTAGAAGCAAAGTACCTTTTTGATCACTAGAGCCTCCTAGTCAGACTTTCTGGGATGAAGTCAAACTCTGATTTGAAGAAGTCATTTACCATTGGCCATTTATTCTTCCTGTGTCTCTCCCCACCTCAGTAAAGCTGTCTCCATGGCAGAAGACATGCATACATATTTCTTGTGCCAGTGGAATTAGTGCATGCAAGAAAAACAACTTTCTAATCTCTGCAAAATAAGCCATGATCAAAACTATTAATATTACTAGGGTAATAAATATTGAAGTAATTCCCATCACTTCTACATAAAGATAAAATTCCACTGTGGCTTACATACTATAGGTTCATAAATACACCACTGGCAATGTTTAAAAACTTGATATTTTCTTATAAATATAAAATGAAAAATATAAAATTATATTTTATATGTACAACTGTTCATGTATTTAAAACCAGGTCTTTCAGCTCCCCTATACTTTGCTAGCATGGAGAGGTTTGTTAAGCATCCTGGTATTGTGTTGCAATCCTGTCTCTCTTATAGACTCAGACTGCTGCTTTTCCTTTTCTTAACCTCCATTCTTCATCTCCTAAAGACATCAAGAAAAAGGGGAAATCTGGTTTCTGTATCAGGCTTAGACTTTGGAGACTTGACTTGTGGTAGGAATATATAATATATTAAAACACCCAGTGTCTATAACACCCAGGGAGGCTTAGAGAAATTATTTTAATAGATATCATAGGGTTCAGTATCAGAAGAGACTATTACTATATTACTGGACAGACAAAGGGACTTCCCTACTTGTCACCAGATCCTAAAACAGCAACTAGCTGATTAAAACCGTAGATCACTGTAAACTCTGCTGAGCAGAATTTAAAACAAAATATTCAATAGCTTAATGAAAATTGCACTTGGGATTATGGCTGTAAAGGCATTATCCTGCAGGAAAGGACCAACACACAGCCACTCCTGGGAAATTCCCTAATGCAATGAAGAGAGAAAATGAACTTTCACTGACAGTGAAGTGGCCCAATTTGCAGCAAGCAAAATAACAAGAAAAGCTGAAATTCAAATGTGTTCAAAAAACATTGATTTTTTTTCAAGTCAAGAAATTCTCAAATATAAAGACTGTCATTGACATTGACATTCCCGGTGACATCATCCATTCTGCCATAGCACCATTTACCCCATGAGCCCAACCACATGCCCAATAGAAGAGTTTGGTGTGGACCAACTCCTGACTCCATGAACTTTAACTGGTGGCAGTAAGAGATCACTAAATTTTCGTGTACACTAAACTACCTTATAGGGCTGAGATTATTAAAGTCACAGGGAAAGCTCATGCCCAGTAATCAAGAAGAATTTGTTAATTGTATTGAATATACATTGGTTGGCTTGTTCTAAAAGTCTTGAGTAAAATTATATGAAGAAGACAATCCAGTTGCTGTATGGGCTAATATCAATAAGAACTCCCTTCTTTCTCTGGGTCAGAAGCTAATTCGGGGCTCACATGTGTCAGCTGGTCTCTTACTGTTCTTTTTTATCTTCTAAGTAAGGGATGGAATTCTACATTTTGTGCATTTATGAGCTACTATTTTTAGAAGCTCATAAAAGTTCAAATTGAACAATAACTATCTAATTCTGCACCCTCATGAGTACTGATTATTACCGAACCTGGCAGTAACATTCTTGCTGAGGGCAATGTTAGGCATCATGTTCTAAGCTAACGTTCTGGCATAATATCACATGTAATATTGTAAAACAGCTTGCTCCAGTCAGCTTCAACTGGAGCTACTGCGACAGTTTTTTACAGATGATGAGACTTAATTGCATGTAAATGTCATTTTTTTTTAAAGATTTCCAGAAACAGAGGATAAAATTTGGATTCAAAGAAAATGTCTCACATTAACAAGGTCACCAGAAACCAACGTTGAATGAAGGGAATGGATGAATGTTCAGGTATCCTGTGTTTGATTATGAAGAAATTATAAAGAAAATCAGAATTTCCTAAAGTTAAGAACAGAGCAGAACTGTGAACTGGCAATGCTGATTTTCCAAATAAGCAAATTTAGTTTCGAAACGCAGATTAAATATTACTAAAATAATAAAGGTCTAATTATACTATACAGATACTCCATAAAACTTTTTAAAAGTATGTAGAAATTTTGGAGCATGGTAGCTCACAAAAAGGAGAGACTATATGAGGAAAACAGAGATTTGGGTCTTTGTTTTGCTTGTTTGTGATCCAGCTTCAAACAGGCAAGGCACTTATGAAGCATAGTGTAACCTCTTATAATGAGAGTGACCAACCCATGTTGTAAAAAATCAAATCTTCTATGCAGTAGATCAGGAAAGATAGTGTTCTGTCTGTTTGGGGTCCTTCCATCCTGGTAGATAACCTAAGATTGAAATTTTTTATGCAATCTTCTTTTTCTTTTATAAAGAAGTCAGTGTAGCAAATGCACCTTAAACTCTACCAACAAAATTTTCATTAGCTTTTTTAAAAAAAGCCAATAAAATGCTATTTTTCAGAATTTGTCTAAGTAACACATTAACAATTTCTCCAACTTTCAGAAGGTACAAGTTCTCAAGTTTTCCTGATAACTAATTATCAAAACTCTCATGCCCGAACAAAACCTGACAATGTACAAGTAAGTAGATGAAACTGGCGTTGGATATGGAAAGGTGTGTGTACACAGAGCTTCTCTCTGCTGTTGAACGCATCTATGCACATGCAGGTGCTACAAATGAGAGAGAATAATTGCTGCTATCTGTAGAGGCATTTCATCATGGCTTCCCTGCTACATTCTTACATTGTTCTCTTACTACATTAGTCCTCTGCTAACAAACCAACCAACAAACAAAGGCAATGAAAACCCATGTAAACTCATATGAGCTGCGCCTGATGGCACTTATCTGTAATCCCAGCTCTTGCTAAGGGATTCAGGCAGTGATATGAAGACCAGTTTGACTGGCATTTTATAGGAGACTCTGCCTGGGGCTTAAGGCTAGGAATATAAGAATTTGGAAAAGACAAGCAAATGGTGACGATGACCTATAAAACTGGAGTCTCCCCAAAGCCCTTCAGACAAAAACTGTGTAGATATACAAGCATAGTTTACAAAAGCATTGCTTCTAGTATGTGTTTTAAAAAGCACTGCTTGCAGACCTTGACATTTTTCCTGCAGTTAAAACTGCATACTGTGGCTGCAGTGGACCTGATTTGGAATCCAGCGCCTTCACAAAATGGCTCACATCCTGCTGTAATTCCAGTGGCAAGGGATCAAAGCCCTCATCTTGCCTTCTTGGGCACTTGCATTCACATACATATACCCACACACACTAATATACATGAGCATAATTTTTTTTTAATTTTTTTTTTATTATTAACTTGAGTATTTCTTATATACATTTCGAATGTTATTCCCTTTCCCGGTTTCCGGGCAAACATCCCCTCCCTCCCCCCCTTCCTTATGGCTGTTCCCCTCCCACCCCTCCCCCATTGCTGCCCTCTCCCCAACAGTCTAGTTCACTAGGGGTTCAGTCTTAGCAGGACCCAGGGCTTCCCCTTCCACTGGTGCTCTTACTAGGATATTCATTGCAACCCACGAGGTCAGAGTCCAGGGTCAGTCCATGTATAGTCTTTGGGTAGTGGCTTAGTCCCTGGAAACTCTGGTTGGTTGGCATTGCTGTACATATGGGGTCTCGAGCTCCTTCAAGCTCTTCCAGTTCTTTCTCTGATTCCATCAACAGGGGTCCTGTTCTCAGTTCAGTGGTTTCCTGCTGGCATACGCCTCTGTATTTGCTGTATTCTGGCTGTGTCTCTCATGAGCGATCTGCATTCACATTTTGATCATCCGTCTTGAGTTTCATTTGTTCTAGGCATCTAGGGTAATTCAAGCATTTGGGCTAATAGCCACTTATCAATGAGTACATACCATGTATGTCTTTCTGTGATTGGGTTAGCTCACTCAGGATGATAGTTTCAGTTCAACCATTTGCCTCTTTAATTTCACAAAGTCATTGTTTTTGATAGCTGAGTAATATTCCATTGTGTAGATGTACCACATTTTCTGTATCCATTCCTCTGTTGAAGGGCATCTGGGTTCTTTCCAGCTTCTGGCTATTATAAATAAGGCTCATGCGATGAACATAGTGGAGCACGTGTCTTTTTTATATGTTGGGGCATCTTTTGGGTATATGCCCAGGAGAGGTATAGCTGGATCCTCAGGCAGTTCAATGTCCAATTTTCTGAGGAACCTCCAGACTGATTTCCAGAATGGCTGTAGCAGTCTGCAACCCCACCAACAATGGAGGAGTGTTCCCTTTCTCCACATCCTCGCCAGCATTTGCTGTCACCTGAGTTTTTTGATCTTAGCCATTCTCACTGGTGTGAGGTGAAATCTCAGGGTTGTTTTGATTTGCATTTCCCTTATGACTAACGATGTTGAACATTTCTTTAGGTGTTTCTCAGCCATTCGGCATTCCTCAGCTGTGAATTCTCTGTTTAGCTCTGTACATGAGCATAATTTAAATGGCATAAATAAATCCTTAAAATTGTTTTAAAGACAGAGTCTCACTTATATCCTTGCCTTGATACACATTAATATCTAGGCTGTCTCTTACTCTTGGTGATTTTCTGCCTCCTTCTCTTTGGTGCTGACATTAACAGTTATGAGCCCTCTGACCAGTCCAACCTTTGTGAATGAAATTTTTAGTTTGTGTACAAAATAGTGGGCTTCATTATAGCAAGTAAGTCTACACGTCACTGTATTATGTTAAAATTAACCCCCACTAGTTTTCCTTACTAATTATCCTTCTTTGGTTCCCTTCCTCTCCTCAAATATTCCTGCTACTTTTATATTATGTATGTATGTGTATGTGTGTGTGTGTACATAGATATAGATAGATAAATAGATACATACATGATAGATGTTTACATAAATACATAAATAAATAGACAGATGATAAATAGATAGACAGATAGATGATATATAGACAGGCAGTATACATAGATATATACTTAGAGATATGAAAGATTTGACATAGGAAACATGTGCTAACATATTACTTTTTTATTCCTCTTTTTCTTGCTTCCTTGAGACCTTAACACTATTCTTATAGAAAGCTCCATGGTTTACATTCTGATTGTGGAAAATTAAATACCTAAAATAATTAATAACTCAAAAGAGAATAGTCCAAGATATAATAGAAAAGAAATCTATCCAAGCAACTGTTTCCCCAATTTTATGGATTTCAGGAATTTGACTTTGGGGTGTTTTACAAATGCAAATTGGATCACCCCTGGGACGCCCCTTGATGTTTGCCAGAAAAGTGACACCCACTGAACAATACCAAAATTGTTCAATGACAGTAAACTGTCATAATAAAGCATGCCAAGTTAATCATGAAGAAATGGACGGTATTGGGGTGATTTAGAGTTCACAGCTGGGCAGAGTCCAGAAGCTCGTAGGGGTTATCAGATGGAGACTTCAGCCTTCAGAGCCTATTCAGTACCAACCAGTTGGCTAACCAATTATTACAGCATCTGTTGGAAAGAGCATAGTCCTTGGGATTACAGAGATGCCAGGAGAGGGATTTGTTCTGCCAGGAATTGTTCAGCCCCACCACTGTTCTTCTGTTGCCAGTCCATTTTTAACATAGTTTAAGTTTTAAGTAATAACAGCACTTTTCACAGTTTTCATAAGAATGTACTTTTGTATATATGAATAGTAGCTAAGCTATGGAAGCATATGATAGTTTTAGAATTGTTATGACTGTTTTTATCTTTTTTAATTCTAAATAGCATGCGGTTACATGTCAAATATGATCCTCTCTCATCGCACAGTCACTGATTTATACACAAATTCATATCCCCTAAGATCTAGCTCAGCTCACCCTTAATGCACCAACCCAGTCAATTTCAAAGTGTGTCTATATGCATATTATGCATGAGTATAACTTAAGTAAAACAAAATCTTGAAATTAAAAAATGAAATACAAAATTTACAAATTCGCTATTCTTTGTATTCAAAATACCTTGTTATGGCTTTGTTTTTGTGTTTTATACAACAAGTTCTTCATAGTATGTGTCCTTGGGGATATATTCCTAGGAGTGATTCATAAGGAAAAAACTATTTTGCAAGAAGTGCATTCTCTGAATGTTGAAAGATGAGGCAGGTGCCTGGATGCATTATGAGGAAGCAAAATTATGTTCAGATTATATGAGAAAACATTGCCGCTTTTATTTTCCTGTAGTATAAATCAGGGTATGGATTAATTCATTCATATAATTCTATTTGCAGCTCTTTTACCTTTATTCATGGCTATAACTTGTTTTATGGGAACAAGCGCATTGCAAGTCAGTATAAAAGGTCTTTTGAACACGGGTAGAAGGTCATTGATGATATACAGGCCTGTGGATATTCTGAACAGTCAGAATTCTTCCACAATAAAAAAAAACAGATGCCTCAACACTTTTACATTATAAACACCAGGAAGATTTTTAGACAATGGACTCTTGATTGCCAAGCTGCTGAAGACTGTTATTTCTCTCTACAGCATAATTGGTCTGCTGGCATTACATCCACATTACTCAGAGATGAAAATAAAATTACAAAGGGCCGTGTAAATCCTGCAATGGCCACCTTTAAGTTTACTATTCCCCTTAAAGGTGTACAGACTATAAAATATGCATTAATTCTAATTTAATAGCTTTTATCAATCCATCTTTCTTCTCCAAAAGGTAGACAACGCTTAACTGAAGGGAATTCCACAACACAGTTTGAAAATTTGCATTCTTCTTTCTTAAACAACATTTATTAGATAAAGCATGAAAACCAATAAGCTGTTTCTCCAGTGCTGAAAGTGAAGAAAGATAGTTTCAATAAGCCAGTTCTTTCATTCTGAAGCAATCAGACTTTCAGTGACAAAATATTAATATTATAATTCCCCTTAAAGCTTAATCTTATGAAAATTTTTATTTCTGAGACAACTTGCTCTATTTCTCATCAGTTTCCAAGTCATAGGATTTTTTTTAATTCAAAGAAAAGTAGTTTAATTTTAAAACTCTACATCTAGATTTTTTTTTTACAAAAACATCTTAGAAACATTGACAAGGATAGTAATTACCACATTTACCAAACTTGCTGCTTTCCACCTCCTGTCAAGCTACTAAAGTTTCCAACAGCAATTACAAAGTGACAAACATGAAATAAAACATGTTGGTAGCCTGCAGGTACTGCCTGTAACCTTCTAGAAGTTGGAAGCAATTTAAATGTTCCCCAAATGACTATAGATTAAATAAACTATGCTGTAGAAAAAAGAAAACATAATGAAGTAATTAAAATCACAGCCTAGTGAAATTTTACGAAAAAGATCTAGTGTTTTGAGCAGGCCAATCCAAAACCATAGACCACAGAAGAGTATAACAGCATTATTTTAATTTAATAAATGTATGTTTGCCAATAAATATCTAGAAAGAGATTATATTTTGTCTGATAGAATAGATAATTATCTATATAATTTGTTTTCACCTTTATAACTATGTTTTCGAAATGTTCACTGAACTTACACATGGGAATCAAAGGCAATACCTTTAACTTAATGAGTCAAAAATTCTAAGATACCTATTGATTGGTGTTGCCATCACAGTATAATCTTTATTAACTAATGAAGGCCATGATACATTTTAATTATAAATTAGACATTAATGTTAAATTACAGTTGACAAAAGAAATAAGTATATTTAAGGAATAATAAATACCTTTGATATTTAATAAATACCTGTGATGTATGTGCCTGAGAATGTGAAAGGAATTAGAGACTGCAGTGGATATTGATGAGTAATCTGACAGAGAGAAGCCAGTCATGGAAAACTCTAGAAATGCTGATTGTGATTAAAAAAAAAAAAAAACACCTGAATCTCTATCATGTATATGTGTGAGCACACATCTGAGGTTGATCTGCTTGTCTTCCAGATACAGTGGAAACAATGGTGGATTCACAATGTTTTTATTTCTTTGATAATACAAAAATAAAGCAACTTCTATGTCACCAAATAGCTTTGGGTTATTGAGCTATTAAAACAGAAATGTTATTGTTTTCATTATGAAAGAGGAGTAAATAAAAGCAAACACATCTCTATTCCATAGCTGTCAGACTGTTATTCTTGTCCAGTGACTTGCCGAAAGAAGAGTGTTTTTAAAAGACAGTCCTAACATTTCCAGAGACCAAATGAGAATGTTCCTAAGCCTAGCAAGATTGACAAATAGTGTTTGCTCAAGGAAGTGAGAAGCCAGACAATGGAGAGCCATAAGCGATGAGACGAAAGAGGTATCACAAGAAGAAACTTGGCAGTCTTGTGGCATTTGACAGGAGTCCTTCTCCCCTACAGTGGCGAGGTAGCTGAGCAGCCCAGAGCAACCATGAGCTCCCATGCTCCGTTTGCATGACCACATGTTCCCGCTCATGTTACACTGTGAAAAGCTGAGATAAATGACTATACAAATGGACGGACTCAGACACTGAAATTAAACAATTATGACAGTAGACCTCACAAATGAACTGAAAGCACAAAATGGGAGAGTGTTGGGTTCAAGAAGGTACAGGATGAAGGCTGTGTGAATGGCAGCGCTGATAAAGGAAAATGTATGAAGAAGGGTATAGCAGATACCATATGAGGAAAGACACAAGTTAGTCAAGGAAGTTCGGTGAAGGAGGGAATAGAAAGAAGGGTGGTGAATCAGAAGATTGAAAGGTGTGGCTCATTCCCAAGTGAGTTAAGAATGTGCCACTTACACTAAAACTAGCAATCAAACAAGCAGATGTGACCCTAAACATAGACTTTGATTGAAATGTGATTTCCAGGTCAGGGTAAATTGCTCTGCTCAACTCTGCAGGCCTTAGTTTTAGAAAAAGACTGGTGTATTTCGATAAAAACGCAAACACCGGAAAGCAGTCTTTAGACTACACTGCCACATGAATATCTGGAGCTGTCTGACTTAACACAAGGAAAGCATGCTCTGGGTGTCTTAATTACTAACAGAACAGTGCTTGAGGTATTAAAGGTGATTCCAGATGTTTTATGATATGTTACTAATTAAACAGAGCTATGTCTATTTTGAATAAGGTCTGCAATCAAAAGCAAATGACTGATATTTTTGTTTTGTTCTGATTCTTTGGATTTGTTGTCGTTGTTGTTGTTGTTTGGTATTTTTGGGTTTTGTTTTGTTTTTAGGTCAGAGTCTCTTTGTGTAGCCCTGGCTGTCCTAGAACTTACTATGTAGACCAGGCTGACCTCAAATTCAGAGAGCTCTGCTTGCCTTTGGCTTCAGAATGCTAAAATTAAAGGGCTGCTCATCCCTGGAATGATGGCATACACCTCCAATCCCGGAACTCAGGAGGCAGAGGGTAGGAGTGTGGTAGTATCCCTGTGAGTTTGAGATCAGCCTGGTCTACATAGTGAGTTTCCAGACAGCCAGTGCTACATCAGTTTCAAAGAAACAAAACAAACAATAATATTGCAATGAACAACATTTTCAAGTACTATGGGTGAAAGAGTTCCTACTAATTATTCTTCCAACAATAACATTTCTTTGAAAAGTAGTGAATAATTTGCTGCTAGAAACTCACATGCCAATGTGTCTATCAACAATGATACAGAAATGATACATCATCCATGAGGACAAAATAATAAGGCATGAAAATCTCTAGCATAAAACGTGTCAGCAAAGAGAGACAAGTACAAGACATGGTGAAGAATAAACTGATGAAGGTGTGTAAGGGGCCACATGTTGATGAAGAGAGAGAGAGAGCAGATGCGGCACCGTGTGCACACATCAGAGGCCCTGTGGAAAGACCTCCAACTTGTGGCTTCCCTGAACCCATCATGCAAGCATTTATTCTTGTTTACCCCCTCTTCAGATATTGGGAGAAAACTGCGTGAAGGAAACTAACTTCCTTACAGGTACTATTAGAATCTGAGCGAACAGCCACAGTTACCAAAAGGCTGTAAAGTCATACACAACCAGCTCTTCAAAGTCAAATTTCCTCCTCCGAGACAAGGGAAAGCACAATGAATCACAAGAAAATCTGTGGGGTTATTATTGAGAATTATGGTGGATATTATTAAGCAGTGCCCTTTATGACTGTCAGAATAAATGTACATTGTAAATTTATTCTCTAATATAAAAACAACTAGAGAGAACTAAAGCTTTTATTGATGTCTCACTTAGAGACGATTTAAGGATAAATAATGAGAAGAGGAAGTCTAAAGACAATAAAACAAACTGAAAAGCAGTTTAAGACCTTCCAACCATGAAGAGTAAGCCTGAATGTTCAACTTTTATTCACTCCTTTGCAGGTTATATGATTAACATTTTATTATATAGAGCTGTAAACTTGGTTCTACCATTAAAATAAAATAGATTTCTTTAAATTCATTTCCTGGCTGTAAAATACAGGGTTTAAGGAGTATAGTTGTTGCATCTCACTTCAATTGCAAACTCCAACAATTAATAGTATATATTTTGTGTTTACACTAGCCACAAGAGTGGACAATTTCAAGAAAGCTTGCTCAAATAACTCTCAAGAAACTTTTACATCCTCATTAGCAAGCCAGAGTTGACATATCGGAAGGTGTTATTTTCCACAAGGAAATGTTGATGAATCTAGCTATATTCACTCTTCTCATACAGACACAGCAGAAGTCAGTCAGGTGACTGATTTCCTGTCAGACAATAGAAACCAATTTGTATAATTTCCTGGCTACTTTTGAACAGCCTGAAGAACTGCCAACAAAGGCTTACAGTGGTCAAGAAGTTGAAGCCATGGTTAGGGGGTTAATCTATTGGTACAGTGATGATCTGATATGGGAAGACATCTTACTCCTACCCCAAACATGACTATTCTTCTTACTGTTCATATGATAGCATTATCATCTTTATGGCCTAGAATCAAGTTCAGTTCCTTGCAATTGTGCTCCTTGGGATAATTAAAGCATGTTTGGGATGTGTAAGTGGGACATACGTTTCTGTGGTAATTGTAAAAATTTCACAATGATAACTCAAAAACAAGCTTTTTGGCTGAAGGCCATGTTTGATTGTGAGTAGACAGAATGAAAGACATGAGCAGCCTGGGTTCCCATGATTCATGGACCTCAAAACTAATTTTAAGATGCAATTAAAATTGATAAAAAATTTCTCAATCCTCTTCAAAATGTATCTGAACAATAGTGCTTCCTATATATCTGATACATTCTATTAACAGGGGGCAAAATATCCCTTTCTTTTTAGTACCTGGAAATTTAAATTGGGGCTTTTCACATGACAGGAAAACTTGTTACTGAGCTCTATTCCCAGCCCTACAATATCTCTATCACTCTTACATAACTCCAAGGATGATATGTTTATATAATTTTGTGTAGCATGGAAGGTTAAATCAAGATGACAATTTTGATTAATTGACGTACTACAACTAATATGGGAAAAAACACTGTAGATTCAACAGTCAACAAACATTGCTTCCCTGGGAAGCAACACCTCCACTTGTAACCATGGATACTTATTACATAAATGTCAAGTAATTTTCATGTACACAGTGCATTCTTTATAAATCAACACTTTTAGCGAAGTATCCCTACATACCTTTAGTTTTAAGCCATTTTGAATCTATAGTGCTTGGCATCCCGCTTTTTAAATCCTAGTTCTCAATGATAAAGGCCTCTCTCTGACTAATGGAATCTGGGAACTGTGCCTCTATTGAAATAAACAGAGGCAAAGACAACAGGGACAGAAATCTGTATGCTGTTTAAACTACCGCAAGATTTGTTCACAACAGTAGCTCTCAGGCTGTCATAAAATTATTCAACCTCTTAAAAGAAAAATAGTTGACCACTCTATGAAAACTCTTGCATTACACAGGCTGGGACATCAGCATGTTAGCCAGAATCAAACACACACTACACTTGGAAAAATAAGCTATCTCAAAACTGACAGCTAAAACTTCCTCCATCAAGACGGTATCTCAGTGCCAGCACAGTGCCACAAAAGTTCAGCATTGCACAGATTTTTATAATTGAGTGGTCTGCGTGGAGACCCGATAGAACCAGTCTGAATGCCATTGATGCCACGGGTGATAAAACTGAACTGTACTCACTAATGTGCTATGCTCTGGGAGGTTCTTTATGCTGGAGGCTGGGACTGCTGCCCAGACACTGTGATTGTAATGAAGATAGGCATGGGACTTTAATTCCACCCCTACCCCAAATGCGGAAAAGCAGTTAGCATTGAATATTCCTGTAAGAAGAACAAGATAGACTGAGTTGAAATTTTTATTCCCATGCATCCCAATGACAATATGCAAATATAATTTCTTTCTTAATGTTCTATTAAAATGATTGATATCAAATTAAACCTCTGGAATAGTGGCTGCTCATGTGAAAGAGTGACAGTTGGCTAGCATGCCATTGTTAGCAGTGTTAACAATTTGCAATCTGACTGACTTAACCACCCATTGTATTTAGCATGTGTGCATATATGCATCCTAATTTCCACTTCCTAAAAAAGTATTCCTTAATGAACAATTGGACTTGTGACAGCTGTTCCTTGATTACCTTTTAAAAATCTTATTTGTAAACAAGTTTCAGCTATCCAGTAACCAAAAGGTTGTCAGACATCACCTCATTGAGTTTTTAAAGATCTAAGTAATTGCTAAGAGGTAAAATCTTCCTTTGAAAGATCTTTATTCATGTGCTGTCTGTTTGCAGGACCTGCTTTCAAAGCCATATCCTCCGGAATGGAGACAAAAGGAAATAAAAGAGGTAAACCTCATGTGCCAAGTGCTGTAGAGAGAAAATGCCATGCTATGCCAACCCAATACATTTCAGAACCTGAGTGGCATTCCTCAGACCCCCAGCACCCTGGCAAGCTCCGGAAACCACCCCATCCAGGCAGCCAGAATTCCAAAACACCTGCATACTATGTCTAAAATTAGACTATTGAAATTCTCCGTGGATTGTCACTTTCTTTTATTATGAACACATATTTTCTCCTGTCATCAAGGCCACTTTAAATGAGTAAAGAGTGCCCCCAAGTGGCTACATATTATATTTCTAAACCAAGTCCCCTAAACACATGCGTGTGTATGTATATGTGAATATGTACATATATGTACACATGTGTAGATATGTATATTTCATTTTTTAATTGTGCTCAGACTTTTAAGAAAGACTAGGCTGTTCACATCTATTAGAATGCACTTCAAAAAGCCAAGTAATATCTCTGCTTGCTAAAGTGCATTTGGCTAGGCTGGGGCAGGTCTGCTGTTAAACTTTTAACATGAAAATTCTGTCCACAGTTAATAGTATACATAAAAACAAATATTAATAAGATCAGAATTTCCAGAACTTGTTGGCTGTATGGCGATTTATTAGCATATACATCTACAGTTTCTAGAACTTTTTTTTTTTTTTCATTGAAAAGTTCATCATTTCTGCCTAGGTATTTCAAACATACTGAATGAATGCAAGCACAGAAGAACATGTAAGATTTTATTTAATATTTATGCAAACATATATAGCATATTTGGATCAAACTCACCACTATCCCATCTTCCCCAGTTCTCATCAACCCTCTTACCCAGCTGGGAACTCTGTGAATTACAATTAAAGGGAAGAAGCAAGACTTTAAGAGTACTGTGTAATGCCAGCATCACTGACCTTTAACCCCAACTTGACACTGAACAGAAGTAAAGAAATCCCACTTCTCTACCTTCCATTTTAAATGGCTATCCAATTTTATGGGAAGATAAAATTCATGGATATTACCATAAGTCTATTTAATTATTAGCTTTGTCTTATGATCATTTATTCCCTTTTTAAACAAACACATCCTGAGAAGTAACCTGTCAAGAACAGTATGAAGACCCAAGGACAGTTACCATCTTAAGGATGTTCAGGACAAGTATGGTGCTGGTCCTGACTCTCTTTACTGAAGACCTTGAGCACCAGCAACTGAGATCATTGTCCTTGCTTAGCTATAAGCATTTCCTAAAGCTTTAGCAATGTGGGCACTTTTTAATTTTACTTACAGTCACTATGACCTTGAGCAGCTTCAGTATCTATGAGAATTGTTCACTTTATTCTGCATATGGCTCCTGATGTGGTGAAATGATTTATATAAAGATGTCATGGGAAGGGAATGTCAGAATGAAAATTAATATTAAGCCTCCTAGATTCCTAAACATAGGTTTTATGAGGAGGTCAATGTGCCCTAGGATGAATTCATTAAAATGAATACAGTACTTCAAAAGAAGGTCATCATCCTACAGGTTCAACAATAATTACACTGATGCTGACACTGCTCAAAATGGTTCTGGAACTCCTGTGAATTCCCCTAAAGGGAAATCAGTCCTGCTACATATACTATTCAACACAGAGCAAACAGCACCTAACAGTTGCTGCAGTTACACTAGGTGAGGTCAAGGAGTAAAGAGTATGCACTGAAGAAAGAGAAAGAGGAAAGCAAGAGAAACCACAAGAAAAAGGAGATAAAAAGACAGGAGATAGAGAGGAGGGAGAGAGAGAGAGAGAGAGAGAGAGAGAGAGAGAGAGAGAGAGAGAGAGAATTTAACAAGCACAATGACAAATATGAGTTTTGTATTTTTTTAATATGAGTAGGTGGTGGCCTTTTGTAGACATAGCACACATTGTGCTGTGCTGTATTGAATCTAAGTTATTTAATCTGGGATTTTATATCAATTAAAAAACTGACCAAGACTGCTTAGTTATTTTCTCACTGCCTTAAAAAAAATTGCCTTTTGGGTTGGGGATTTAGCTCAGTGGTAGAGCGCTTGCCTAGGAAGCGCAAGGCCCTGGGTTCAGTCCCCAGCTCCGGAAAAAAAAAAAAAAATTGCATTTTTTAAGAACTCGTTTAGTCTTATACTTTCTACAATTTTCTTTGGTATATCACTCTATTGCATACCTAAAAAGTAAAATACAACAAAATCAGTTAAATATAGCAATAACCACACTGCCACCAGTGCAGCCCAGTGGTCGGTAACGATGCAAGCCTGGAATTACTGTATGCACTATCATTTGATATCACAATGTTTTTAAAATTATATTTTGGGGCCACAAAAGCAAGCATTTCTTGCTCAGCTGCTAAAATAAGTTTTTCTATACTGGGACTAAGAGAAACTTTCAGGGAAATGGCCCAGCAGTTTAGCATGTTCACATTGCTTTGGTCTTTGGGTACTGACATTAATCACCACAGCACTTATGAGTATGCAGACCTAGTGTAACCTGAGATTTAATATTGGTTCTTCTTCTAACAAGTTGTGTGACCTTTATGAAGGTTAATGAACCTTTATGAGTTTCAGCATCCTACATGTAAGAACGAGAATAATGACTACTGCCTAGGTCGTTAACAACATGCTATACCTCATACACTCAGCATACAAGCTTGTCTTTATATATGTTAGCTGTAGATAAGAGCTGGGATCCTCTAAATAAAACAGTAATGTTATACTATCAAGCTCACAAACAGCTAAAAACCTTGTTCCCTCCCCTGTCCTCACATAGCTGTCTAATCTCACAATCACTGGTCCTTAGATCCTACCTTTTCTAATGTAAAACAAAAATTAAGTGCTCTGGCATGAAGATACTCTCTACTAGCTACCAAACTACCAAAAATAAATAATTCTGGAAGAGAAATTTAGTTTTTAATTCTATCTCATACTTTCAAATATTCAAATATTAGGAAGATTTTACCAATATGGTTCATTACTAATATACTCAGTTTGTTATAAACACAGTATTTCAAAATAAGCAGAACTCAAACACTCAAACAACTCTACTAGTCAAAATGGCTATAAACTAGAAAAAAAGGGAAATACACATGTAAATGAATACATTGGAAAGTCTAAAGCCTTTAGACAACAAAAGCTTAGTGTTGGAAGACAGTTCAAGAAACACAAGCAAGAGGATTCAGAATCAATTGGTTTATACAAGCTGGCCATGGCAAGCGTTGGAGCAATAAATGGTTTAACAGCCCCTTTGCCTTCCCAGTATGCCTCTCCAAAAGGCAGAACCATGCTAAATTCATAGATCCTGCACAGCCTCTATGATGGCACTTCTTAAAAGGACATAAAAACAAAGCAAAGATACCTTGCATCTTTCAACTGTCCATGGGGTTGCTAAGGCCAGATATGCCAAGATGCTCAAAATCACTAAGGTGGGGTGATCCTCCGTGTCAGTCGTCCAGTCCTGTAAACATTTACTTGGAACTACTTGGTTTTTTATTGTAAAGATATAATTATGAACAGCAAATAGTCCTGACAAGTAGTTTGTATGAAAATAGATTTCTCAACTGGGAACACTTTCTAGTTATTTCTATTTAAAAAGAGGGGGAAAACTTAGTCCTAGAGGCAGGAGTGAATTAACCGGACAAATAAACAAATATTTGGAAAGGTGTACAGTATTTATTTCCATTTCACCAGAGGGAGTAGATTTGTCTGTTTCATAATTCATAAGCCACGATTTTAGTTTAGTTTTCCTGCTTGCTAAATATCAAGAATGTTCTAAGCCGCAGGCAATACACTTTGGTAAATGATGACTGAATTTCATTCACTGCATTATGGAAAACATTTTGAGTCGTAAAACATGTGAATAAGAGTGTTCACGTTTTCTCTTCTGTAGAGCATTGTGATCGCAATTCCTTTGACGTCAGGGACTACTCCACCTTCACATGTGGCGAATGCCTGCATAGAAAATTAATACAATACTAATTTATGTTCATAAAAACAATTTTACTCATGTTTGTCCCAAAGGTGCGATCACATAACTGTGGGCCTATTGTGAAGCCAGATTTAGTAACAAGATCAAAAATCACATGAAGCAAATTTCCAGTAAACATTCAAACCATGGACTATATTGCTTTCATCATAGCTACAGTTATTATTTCAATGTGTGGCTCCAGATAGATGTTTCCTACCTTACATTGTAAGTAAGTCAGAAACTTCAACCTGACAAGCTTTTCTGTAGCACATTGCTCGTCAACTAAATTTAAAGGGATATTTTAAAACAAACTACTTGAGGGAAAAACTCTGAATAATTATTTCTGTAGCAGTCTTAGGGAAGAACTATAATTCTCTTTATTAAGAGTGCCCTTTAGTCTATGTAACCCTTACCTGAACTCATTATAAAGTTATTTTGGCCAGTGAATACTACACTGGAGCCCTAAGTAGACTTAGCCACTGTCATTGAGTTAGAATAGACAGTCAAAAGAGAAAGGAAATACTGTCCATGGAAGACCATCCGCAATGTCTTAGTGATAATAGGTAGGTTTGTCAGCTTTCTAGATGATGAGAGATGAAGAGAGTTATGATGTATACCAGATAATCTAAGATGCACGGAGGCTGAGAAAAGAAAGCCCTTCGAGGTATATCATGAGCCATTTTTTTTTTGGATAACTATTGCTCAATGAAAAAATAATCCTCCTTATTATCTCTAATGACAAATTTCATTTATAATTATTATTTTTTAAAAAAACTTTATTCAGTGTGTTTGTTTCTGGTGCATGTCGCAGTACACATCTGTGTGATATCAGAGACTGAAGACTGACTATACTATCTGGAAAAAATATTTTAAAAGATAATTAAAATTAACTAAACTGACTGGGCAACCACCAAAGATCTACTGTATATATTTCCTAAAATTCTCTAAAATTGGACTTATCTTTATATAGAATTGGTATCAATCAGTTCTTTATGATTTTTCAGCAGCAAAAAAAGTTTGTTGGACTACATATGTAATTCTAAAACTCCAGAGGCTGAGAATTGGGAGCTCAAGAGCAGCTTGTGTACACACATGTCCAAAGCCAGTCTGTACTAAAGTATACAGTAAAGGAGTGTAGAGATTATCTATAAAAGAGTAGGAACTGAGAGGATACAAATGGGTTATGAAGTTTTACACCTAATTTATGCTTACTATGAAAAACTCAAAGGTTCAGAACAGAATGGATAACCCTTCAAAACAAAAATATTAATGACCAGAAACATTGGTTTCAGGTAGACAAGATTACCCCCAAACAAAAGAGTACTGCAATGGTGGTAGAAACTGGAAAGCACAGGGAATATTGCTAATCATTTCCTCAATTCCTTACCTTTACCCTCCCTCAGAACAACCCAAAACCTCTACCAATTAGAGATTTAAGTAAACATGGAATACCAACTTAAAAAAAATTTACAGTGTTCAGGACCCTCATGAACACCAAGTGGCACATATGCTGCATATGTGTGGGGAGGCCTAGGTCCAGTCCGTGTATGTTTTTTGGTTGGTGGCACAATCTTTAAGATCCCCAAATATCAGGGTTTGTTGACTCTGTTGGTCTTCCTATCCCCTTTAGTGTGGCAATCTTTCCTCCTATTCTTCCATAGGAGTCCCCAAGCTCCATCTACTGTTGGGTACCCTCTAAGAGGGGAATCGGAGAGGAGGATGGCAGGATTTGGGGGGGCTGCCTTAGAGGGGGGGGCAGTGAGCAGGATGTAAAGTGAGCAACTTCTAAAAATATCAATTAAACAAATATTTTTACACTGATGATTTGGGAAGAAATTTTGTTAAGATGGAAAGCAGGGAGGACAAAAAGTTTAAGGTCTCTTGGCTATGCATAAGAAGGTTCAAGGACAAACATTAACATATAGACAACATGCTAGGAATCAAACACAGCCGTGCACATGTGAAGCAGGCACACTACTACCACAGAGAGATGTCCCCAGCTGGAGGCAGTGGGTTTTAATTGCTTTCTAATGTCCAGACATTCATCTTCTTTGATTTGTGCTAAAACCAAATGGAGAATAAAGCCTGCCCACATTAATTCTATCACCTTCCTTAATCCCTAATTGCCATTTAACCATGAGAGGTCATAACCACCCAGAAAGAGGAACAGAGAAAGCAGAAGATGCATAGTTCAATAATTTTACACTTTATGTAATGTGTATAAAAATAGAACATTATGGCAGAAACGAGAACTGTAGCTATTACATGTGTTGCTAGGCTGAGCAGAGATTGATTTAAATAATTCCAGTTCACTTTTTCAAGCACAAATCCACAGACCTCTTTTGTCCTATAACACATCCTCCGCAGTTTAAAGGAGGGTTGTGGTTGAACAAGAGCACTAGAATTCCCTAAGTTACACAATTACATCTTCTTAACATGTGTTGATTTTTGAAAAAGAAAATCTAGGAAATAGGTTGACCAGACCTTATGAAGTCTCGCTTCCACAAAATAGCTCTTAGCATGATGACTACAAGACTTGACTGAACTCACGTAAATAATTTACCAGTTTCTACCATCTCAGGAAATTTGGCATGGCGAGATTCAAGGGAGGAGGACAAAGCGCAGTGGAGTGGAGATATAAAGTGGTATATAGACAGAAGGGAACACAGAAGGGGCGGAGGAAAGGAGTGCAAACTGGAGTAGGGAATATGGGAATATGGGAAGGGCCAACAAACACAAAGGCCTTTTGAAAAAGCAATATGGGAACATTACTGTAGAACCTTCTCAAAATATGTACATATACATACATGAAATGACTTTTAATGCAGCTGCCCTACAATGGGGATAAAAATACAACCAGATACCACCTGCTAGCAATAAAAAAAAAAAAAAAACAGTGTCTGGAATGGATTATCTTTTTCAGGTGTTGCTCTCAACTGGTCAACCAGCAGAGAACAAGAGACTATGTGGGGTGTTCAGCCTTAAATAGGGTATTCTTATCCCATCGCTTCCAGGGTGCTCAGAAAATTCCCCAGAAGAGGAGGCAGAGGATTAGAAGAGCCAGAGGTGGAGGATGAATTCAAGAATATAGCATTTTCTGGATATAACAAGGCCATTGCACATATAAACTCACAGTGACTGTGCCAGCACACACAAGACTTACGCAAACTCAAGCCAGACAAAATTTCAGCATGGAATCGGAGAGGTGGACACCCCACCTTCAAATCAGGAGCTATTGACATTTGATTGATGTGGGGGGGGAGCGAAGTCAGCTTTCTTTAATGATGTGACCTCTAGTAGATCAAGCACACTCTAGCGTAGGCCCACTTTGAAGAGAAATTGAGTAACACAAATTGGACTCAATGGGTTAAAAACAGAAGAGTAAACACATAGTAGGTTAAATGGGAGGTGAGGATGAAGGGAATAAATGTAAGAGGAGCTTGGGCTGAATGAGATTCTCAAGGAATTAGCAAAATATTGTTTTAGAAATGAATATTAGGAAAATATGAAATCACTGTAGTTCTTTTTTAAAAAAAAAAAATCATGAATTCCTACAATCGAGAATAATTAAAAGGGCATTTAGGAGCTGGAGAGATGGCTTAGTGGTTAAAACTGTTTCCCATTCTTCCAGAGGACCCGAGTCTGGTTCCCAGAACTCACATTATAACTGCAGGTCCAGAGGATTTGGCATCCTTGTCTCGCCTCCTTGGAAATGTCTATACACATGTCATTCATCAACACAAACGGATGCACACATACACATGAATAAAATTTAAAATAAATCTTTTTGTTAGAGCAATTTAACCTACATATGGTCTATATCTGCATTCTTTAGAGGAAACTGTCAAAGTCTTCATCATTCTCTGACCAGATGGAATTCTAAATCTCATAAGAAACAAATTCTGTAATCCACCAGTCACTGTCAGGAAATTCTCCTTTATGTATAAACTACAAGGCTCAGGCTACAGATTAAGCCCATTTTCTGTAGTGCTGTTCCCAGCTGAGCAGAAAAACAGATGGACACAATCCGTCAAGTAGTTGAAAACAGTAATTAGGTCACTTCTCTTTCTCTGTTATAAAATGGAGGGAAGGGCTATTTTTGTATTTGTGTGTGTGTGTGTGTGTGTGTGTGTGTGTGTGTGTGTGTGTGTGTGTGTTTATATATAATTCCATTGGAAAATGTGGATAAACCATTTCAGAACTACAGAAAAATCAGCTGGAGGTTGAGTTGTTGGCTCTTGTATGTGTCTGATCCTTCCTGGGCTGCCCCACCCCCATCAGCTTTAGTAGTACCTTAGCCGACCCTGAGATGAGAAGCTCAGAGCTAAATTCTGCAGTGAAGCCATATGTAAGGAGTGCATTGCAGCCTGAGTGAATGAGTTGCAGTAATTACCAAAGACGTGAAGCCACAGAGGATCCAAATGGGTCATAAAGGAACCAAAGGCAGACACTTGAAAGCTGGATATTCTATCCCAAGTAATGTGTTCCTTCCAGAGAAAGGCAACAAACTAGAATGTGCATCGAAATAAAACTAGAACAGAGTGTAGACAAAGCCTTAGGCCTGGACCATATACATCAGGGAACCTCAGGGACCATAGGGACTCCTTTTATTCTGGCCCAAGAGTAAAAGTAAAGGACAGTAGCAAGCAGCTAACACTTGTTTGGTTCACATATTCACTACCATGGTCATGTTTAATTTATCAAACTTCTTCAAAACTTCAAACACACTTATACAAAATTGGCATAAGCCTTAAAGTTGTCCAATAAATTTCTAGATGTTGAGCACCTATATATACTATCCACTATGTGTTCTGGTTATTACAAAATATAAAAGAGGGCAAGCAGGGCTAGAGAGATGGTTCAATGATTGAAATTATGCTCTTCCAGAGAACCTGAGCTCAACCCCACCACCACCACCACCACACCACCACCCAGGTCCGGCAGCAGACATCTACCTATAACTTGAGGTACAGAGGTGTTCCAGATCTCAGGTCTCTGTGAGAGCCTGTACCCAGAAGCACATAAACATACCCACAATTAAAAATAATAAAAAATGTAAAGGAATATAGAAAGATTTCAAGAGAAGAAATAAAAATCAGAAAACAAAAACCCTGCCTTTCATAGCTGGCATTTTGCAAGAGCAGCTGACAAGCAAGATAATAAGTACACCTACGACATGATGATAAATGCCTTCATGAAAAAAAACCATAAAGGTTAATGCTGTAAGCATACACAAAAGTGCGAGCAGCAAGCACACTAAAATTAAACAATGCAGAGAAAGTTGTCATGGTCCCTGTGCAAGAATGGAACACAACGTATGATATAGTCCATATTAGAAACAAAATTAATGTAGACTAAGTTTTATATTGTTTAAGTCACAAAGTTCCTCAGACTCATGTGGCAGTGACCTAAATGAAGAGAGACTAAAGATGGAATCTTTACAGAGCAGATCCCAGAACACAGCAGGCATTCACAACTCTACCTGCAATCTAATTTCTCTGTCTACCCAGTCATACTGGATTAGCTCACCATCATGTGTTATATGATAAAGTATAGCTTTGAAGCTATTAAATATTATGCAAACAAAGCTGTGTTCTTTCTTATCGCTGGCCCATTACTCATTTAGATGATTTATCATTAACCAAAATGTCTCTGGTACCGGGCTGCTTAGATTGTATCTTTGCCCTTTCCAGTTCAATATTTATCAACAGCCTGAACGGAGGCTCAGAAATCCTGGTTATCAAATTTAGAAATAACAGTAAATTGAAAGGCAGAACTAATATGCTATAGGATGGGATTAAGATGCAAAATGATTCTGATGAGGCAGAATGCATGCCGATAAATGAAATTAGCAGACATGCTATGATTAAAAACATGGAGAAGTAAGCACACAAATACGCTGTGCAACCCCAAGATGGGAGAGAGCAGGTGGGAGAGATTTCTAATGAGGGAGGCAACAGATTAGAGGCTTTAGTTGATCTCTGATTGAACATTAGTCAACACTGTGATACAGCTGCAGAAAAGAAAAAAATGCCAGGCTGTACCTCAAAATCAGAAAATCTATCAGTAGAGAAGTATTCATCCATAAATGGCAAGCTTAAGAAAAGCATTTTTTATTTAAAAACAAAACACTGACAGCTAAGAAATGCATTCCTCATATAATGCACTCCTCATATTATGTAAGGAATCACTTGCTATGAGAGAGAGCTTACAGAAATCTAATTGGGAACAGCTCTTGCTGCTAAAAATTTTCTATCACTTTTAAATCTATTTACTCTGTGGCCTCCCAAAAGATCTTTGACCTTTTAAGCTTCCATTTTTGTCACAGAAATAGAACTAATAATATCAATTCTTCAGGGTTCTCTTATGGATTAACAATGTTGAACACAGTATAGAGTGTACCACTCAGAACATGAGACACACTCAGGATGTGGGTGTATTTTTATTTGCTTTCTTAAACGCTAGGTGAGGGAGAATAGATGAAGCAGGAGACTGCAGAGCCCTGCCAACAAAACAAAGGCAGACTTGTGAAGTGTAGCACTTCTTTTCCTGAATCCCCTGCAGATAGGAAATGGCCATAGGGATATTTGAATTTCTATACTGGTGGAGAGTAGAACTAGATAATTCCTATGTTGTTTCCCATAAATGGTTTATTATTCCTATCACAATGCTAAGATTTATAACGTGGACTTCAGACATTGGAAAGCAAAAAAGTATACTTTGAAACTATGACTATTTGATTTCCCTATGCCTCACACTTAGAGAATGCTCTCTCTATATTATCTTCTTTTGTCAGGTGAAGAAACGGAGACAGAGAGTGAATTACACAGCCCATCCATGACAAGGAATGATTTGAACCCACGCTCTGACTTCAGAGCTCCCTGGGCTGACTGTGGCTCGTCATCCAGACTTCTTTTCTATACTTATAGAGTCAGAAGGTTTTCTTCAGGAGGCTCTTAAATTTTTAACATGAATATCTAACTATTAAAATAAATTTAAAACCGTGAGTTACTCCCTGAAGGTGAGTTGAAAAGTATGTTGTGCATTACTTGGATGGCATGTTTTACAAAATAAAAAGAATTTTAAACAATTTTCATTGTTTGACATCACTGATATACTCAGGATGCATTGGGAAATCAATTGTGTCAAAGGAAGCAGAGACCGCATCTGAGGGACTCTCCAAAGAGTCGGTTTTAGTTGACAGGGTCTGCCTTTGTAATTGTGTCCTTGTTTTCTTCCTTGTACCGCATTGTTTCAGATGGGTGGAGTTGCCAGTTGAAAGGACAGTTATGTAAAACGGTGTGGACTACTCTAAACAAAATTCAGTGCCTATCAGATAATGCAAAAAAAAACAAAGCATAGGAACCAGCGCATGGAAATGGACAGGAAAACCTAGCCGAGCAGTGTGCTTTTGGAAGCCCTAGGAAATGTTGACTAATGAAGAGACAGGTTGCTGAGAAGTAGACAGAATTGACAGGAACAGGTGGTGAAGAATGAAAGTAAACCAGTTTCAAGGATGAAATTCAATTATTATTTCTATTTACTTGGGTTACGTTTGAATTCTGGTGGCTCTAGTTGGATGAAACTCCTGTCCCCTTGTTCATGTGTGTATTTAATCTCCCAATGCAGGTGTGTATAAGCTCTCAAATGCTTAAAGCATGTCTTAGCATGCCTTTCCCTGAAATTTAAATAACTTCATTTTTTATTTTAGAAATATTTTTCCATTTCCATGGAACTTAGGACTGACTAAATTGGAAATTTACATTTGATACTTAAGATAATGACTACAAATATTTTCCTAAAAAGAAATTTCACATAAGTAAATAGATTTTAAATGTTTATGCTTTAATCTGTTGAGCATTTGTTCTATCAGTCAATCTTGCTGTTTATCTTACCAAATATTTGAAAAGAAACCTAATTACTGAACTGAATTTAATCAGCAGAGAGAGTGAAGCTTCAGATGATGAGAAGGTTTAACCTCGTAATCACTTTATCAGTGTAAAAGAATCATCTCTATTAACTATTAATTCAATCAAAAGTTTTGAAACTCATTTCAGTTGAGCATGGTGCTAAGAGGTGATGGACCATACACAGAGTTTAATGAAGAAAGAAACAATATCATACAACAGGGAACTATCTAGGAAGCAGGAACACAAATGGAAACTCTGACTGAAAGTCAGGGAATATATGAAGACAGGAATTTATCACAAAATGTAAGGAAGTTGGAAAAGGTCTTTCTTGTCTGTCATGAGCCAAGACCAAGGTCTTATATGCATTCTGTACAGTTCACCTTGCTTTTCTTAAATCCCTTCCAAAAGATCCTATTTTTCATCACTGTTCTGAAACAGAATCTAAGACTCTTACTAACGACTTCCCTAATACCAAGTCCAACAGCAATAACTTTGATCTAATAATACCATCAAAATTACCATAAGCTTTATACATGAAGACAGCATGCATCCATTGCCTTACATTCCTGCAAGTCAGAAATCTTCTTCTATAAGGCATTTGAGAATTTTTCCAGAAACACTGGAAGTTTGGATGAAAAGAGAAAGGAAGAGTACAATGTGCTTAGAAGACATGTTGACATTAGTCCAATAATTTCTGGGCTCCAGAATTGAAATGCAATTCGTGTTCATTATTGTAAGTTCTTAAGTCTGGACTTACTTGTTAAAAACATCAATAGGAAGTAAACACATGTGGTGTGGTAAGTAATATTGATTATCATCTTTGATATCTCAAATCACCTAGGAGGAATCACTTAGGACATAGTCTTAAGGAGCTATGTAAGGGATTGTTTTTAATAAATTAATTGAAATAGACACACCCTTAAAATAGGCTGCACCATTCCCTGGACTGTATAAACAGAAGAAAGCTAGCTAAACACTAGCGATCATTATTCAGTGCTTCCCAATTGTAGTAGTAATGTAATTAATTCCTCCCCCTAGGAATTCCCCGAATAACAGACTATTTACTCAATCTGTGAGTCAGAATAAGCCCTTTCTGTAAACTTGAATTTGTCAGGCTATTACATGAGAGCAACCAAAAGGTAACTAAGGCAAGGGATGGTGGAAAACATCACAAACCAGATAAGGCAAGACTAACTGTCGTCTGATGTTCTGCGTTTAATGTTGAAACCATGAAAGGATGCTGCCGCACGGCCTGTTGAAATCCCAAACCATCTAGGGTTTAATTACAGTCCTTTTCCATTGATGACCTCTTTAACACTCTGTGACTATATAATGGATGGAAACATGAGGAGGAGCTGAGTGATGAGTGTCTGAGACTTTCTGTCCTCTCTTTATGATTTTCCCATATACTTCATTTAATTATAAAATAAACAGTTAGATCAAAACATTTCAGCTATAAATGAAAATAGTCTGTTTAGGTGGTCAACTCATGCAAGTACTAGACTCAGTAATGGTGGTATAGCTGCCTGGTAATTTTTAAATATTAATTTTCATTTGCACTTTTTCTTGAGACCTTTAGAAAAGTCTTAGTAATATACCAGTTGAAATATTTATTGTGCACATGGCTAGCTTGTATAACAAATTGCCTCATCTTTCTTTCTTTCTTCCTTCTCTGGCCATACAACACCCTCCGTACCTATGTTTTTCCTTCTTCACGTCTTTCTCCATGTACTTCTATGTAATGCAATTAAAAATGAGGTTGATAAAATAATTTGCATAAGTGAACTTAGTAACTCAAAGTATTCAGAAGTCTTCTGAGAAAGTCTGTACTGTAAAGGAGGCAGGCATAAACATTGAAATGCCTAACATATTTTCTGAGGTTATGAATAAATTTCTCCCCAAACTAGCTGCTTCTATTACTGTTTTCATAAATAGTAAATTACATATTATATTTTATCCTGCCCGAGTGCTGGGATAGGATAGATAGTTTGAGAGAAAATTTTACTAAAAACGGATAATGATTCATTTGAACTTCTTACTATTTGTGGCTGATGTGTTAAAGCAGAATATCTCATGTTGGCTGTGACCTCACATGTAGGACAAGATAGCTTTGGAGTCATAATTCTTCTGTCTTTGAATTTTTGGGGCTCAAAACTGTAGGTGTTATTTAATTTTTTATTTAATCTTTTTATTGGATATTTTATGTATTTACATTTCAAATTTTATCCACTTTCCCCATTCTCCTCTCTCTCATATGCCCTTCACCTGCTTCTTCTAGGATGCTTCCCCTCCCACCTACCCACTCCCACTTCAACATCCTGACATTTCTGTATACTGGGGAAAAGAGCCTTCACAGGACCAAGGTCTTCTCCACCTATTGATGTCAGACAATGCCATCCTCTGCAACATATACAGGTAGAACCATGGGTCTCTCCATGGTGTAATCTTTGGTTGGTGGTTTAGTCCCTGAGAGCTCTGGGGGTTGGAGGTGGGTTCTGGTTGGCTGATATTGTTGTTCTTCCTATGAGGTTTCACACCCTTTCAGCTCCTTAAGTCCTTTCTCTGACTCTTCCATTTGGGGACCCCATGCTCAGTCTTATGATTGAGGCAAGCATCCTCATCTATATCAGTAAGGCTATGGCAAAGCCTCTCAGGAGACATCTATGTCAGGCTTCTTTCAGCAAGTGTTTCTTGGTGTCAGCAATAGTAACTGGGTTTGGTAGCTGCATATGAGATGGATCCCCAGGTGGGGTAGTCTGAATGGCCTTTCCTTTAGTCTTTGCTCCATTCTTTGTCCCTATATTTCCTCCTGTGAGTATTTTGTTCCCTCTTCTAAGAAAGACTAAAGCATCCACACTTTGGTCTTCCTCCTTATTGAGCTTCATATGGTCTGTGAATTGTATCTTGGGCATTCCGAGCTTTTGAGATAATATCCACTTATCAGTGAGTGCATTCCATTTTGTGACTGGGTTATCTCACTCAGGATGACATTTTCTAATTACATCCATTTGCCTAAGGATTTTATGAAGTCATTGTTCTTAATAGCTGAGTAGTACTCTATTGTATAAATGTACCACAGTTTCTGTATCTATTCCTCTGCTGAAGGGCATCTGGGTTCTTTCCAGCTTCTGACTATTATAAATAAGGCTGCTATGAACATGGTGGAGCATGTGTCCTTGTTACATGTTGGAGCATCTTTTGGGTATATGCCCAGGAGTGGTATAGCTGGGTCCTCAGGTAGTGCAATGTCCAATTTTCTGAGGAACCTCCAGACTGATTTCCAGAGTAGTTGTACCAGCTTGCAATCCCACCAGCAATGGAGAAATGTGCCTTTTTTTTCCACATCCTTGCCAGCATCTGCTATCACCTGAGTTTTTTTTTTTATCTTTGCCATTCTGACTGGCATAAAGTGGAATCTCTGTGTTGTTTTGATTTGCACTTACCTAATGACTAAGGATGTTGAACATTTCTTTAGGTGCTTCTTGGCCATTCAATATTTCTCAGTTGAGAATTTGTTGTTTATCTCCATATCCCATTTTTAATAGGATTATTTGTTTCTCTGGAGTTCAACCTCTTGAGTTCTTTGTATATATTAGATATTAGCCCTCTATCGGATGTAGGATTGCTAAAGATCTTTTCCAAGTCTGTTGGTTGCTGTTTTGTCCTAATGACAGTGTTCTTTGCCTTACGGAAACTTTGCAATTTTTTGAGGTCCCATTGTTGCTTCTTGATCTTAGAGCATAAGCCATTGGTTCAGGAAATTTTCCCCTATGCCCATGGGTTTGAAGCTCTTCCCCACTTTCTCTTCTATTAGTTTCAGAGTCTCTGGCTTTATGTAGAGGTCCTTGATCCACTTGGACTTGAGCTATCCCCCTCCTGGCCTACCCTCTAACTGTTCCCAGTCCAATACCTTCTCCCATCCCCACCTCCACCCTACCCCACCAGACCTCTCTACTCCCTAGGGCTTCCAGTCTCTTGAGGATTAGGTACATCTTTTCTGACTGAATCCAGACCCAGGAGTCCTCTGTTGTATATGCATTGGTGGCCTCATATCGGCTGGCGTATGCTGCCTGGTTGGTGGTTGGAGACTGCTGGTCCTTCAATTGTAGGCATTTTTAATCACAATTTATCTCCTGGTAAATATGAGGTACTAGAATTTATTAATAATAACAATAAATTTTCACTATTAAAATCACAACAGGGTGACACACCACCAAAGTAAGTTTATCTCCACAATTTAATGAGGCTAGAACAATCATGACTAGCCCAAGGAGGCCATCATTATTCCTACAGAAGAGATAAGGATAAGGGATTTGACAACAGAGGAGAGAAATGAAATGAGCAGAGTCTAGGCATTGCTCGAGGTTTTCCCTCTGCCCAATCCTGTCTTTCTCTCCCTGGCTCCATTTCACTCTATTCAATCTGAGTAACTCAATAGAATTTGCACCCCTCTTTCTTCAACTACCCTTACTACACTCACACGTTCTAACTGGATACTGTAGACGTCAGATGATAGACAACTGAAAATGCTGCTTTTTTTTTTAATTATTTGATTTTAAGTCATCTCTAACTTTCAGAAATAGACTGAGAAACATAGCCCTTCTTTGAAATGTAAGTACATAATATTCTCTTGTTCTACTAATGAAAAAATTGGCATCATTAAGCTATGGCTTTCTCCCAGTAAAATACATTCTATACCATAAATGACAAGCTTATGACAATTGAAAAGAAAAACATATTTTTCTCTTGAGTTTGGGGTTCTTAACAGAAAGAGACCTTCCTAGGACATTGACTCCCCATCTTATTTCAGCAAAATCTTTTTTTTTTTTTGTATGTGATAAGGAAGGGAACAGGACCATTTCTCCTGTGAGAATGAGAGTCATTGTATCCATGGATGGCTTTAGAATCTCATTTTATTCACTTTGAATTTCTACAACAAAACACTGTGACTGTGTTATCTCAGACAGCAGACATTTATCTCTCACCATTCTAGAGAGTGAGAGGCCAAGATTTGAAGCTGTGAAGAGCTTGTGTACTGGTTTATAGTCAGATGCCTTCTTAAAGCAAAGAAAAGGGTGGTCTATCTGCATGAGGGCACTAAATCCATCTCTTAAAAGTAGCACAGTTAGGATCTCACCTAATCTAATTATAACCCCTAAGTCCAAAACCCATCCTCCTAAGAATTAGTTGTATTTCACTATATGAATTTTAAGTACACACAAATGTTCAGTCACTAACACTATCAACATGACACCCAATACCTGTTTAATAATTCTGTACTAATGCTAAAAACCTGAATCATCAGGAGCAAAATATGGGAAAAGAACATTTCAAGAACATAATTGTGGAGAATAAAGTGTAGCGAGAGTGAAGGAACATACAGATAAACCATTTCACATATGCACATGCAAAACTGAAATCTTGGATTGACATATGAGACAAGACATGGAGAATTTGTCTCTCTGTATCTGAGACACATTGCTTAGAATAGTGATTTTCAGGTCATAAGGGTGAGCTAGGGAGGAGAAAACAAAGAAAGCATTAAAGAAAACATGTGACATGGAGGGAGAAAGGGCTACTTGGGGGAGGCATGGGCATGCAGGAGGGAAACAGAGGTTTGGGAGTATGGAGAGAGGAAGGAAGATCTTCAAAAGCAGTGTAAATATGAATGTGCCACAGTATTGCAGAAACACACTATTTTGTATGTTAATTTTTTAAACTAATAAAAGGAGAATAGGACCTGACTATAAAGATCAGTGGTAGATGGTTATCTAGGGAGCTTGAGGTCCCAAGTTCAATTCCCTAGATAAGGATGAAAGAGACAGAGAAACAAAATAGTTAGGGAGGACGGGATGAGAAGGCAGGGAGGGAAGGTTAGTTTAAAAGATTTATATGGGGAAAAAAGGTAAGAGCTCATTCGAATGCTGCTGTCAACCAGAGGAAAGTTGCAGACTGTTACTTTGGACCAGATTTATACTCGCACATTCGTTTTGCATTAACTAATAGACATCCAAACCATTGTTGTGTTCTAGAAGCTACACAAAGACTTAGGGTACAGCAATATTAGAGACCATTTTAGACCAGAGTATCATGCTTACCTGTAATCTGAACACTAAAGATACTGAAGCAGAAGGATAAGTGTGTAACACTAGTCTGAGCTACAAAACAAGACCGTTTCAAAAAGAGAAGACAAGAAAAAAACTTATTTATACAACATTATTTTAAAAAGAAAGGCTCAAAAGAAGGAAGGGGGACCTGAAAATAGCTTGAACCTATTGAGTACATACATTTTAGAAGGCATCTTGTGCTGTTTTGTTTAATTTTTGTAAAAGTATCATCTACAAAAAGGCTTTAAAAGTCACACATTTTACATTAGAAAATAGATACTCTAAAAGTATAATGTATCCAAGATCATGTAGGGAAGCATGAAGGGGGTCTTCTGTTTAACCAATGTTTTATCAGTGTAGTTACTACAAGAAAGAGCTACGGAGGGTACTCTGGGGTCCACAAGAAATTACTCCAAAAATTAGTACCACAGAACATCACAACTTAACATACTATGCTTTATATCCCCTGACATTTTCTATCAGTCTTCTTAACATGTTTGAATTGAAAATAGTTGGTTATATGCCTGTGACAGATTGTGAAGTGGAAAGAAACGATGCCAAGAAAAATAGAACAGACCTTAAAAAATTGTAGTAAAATTAAAAAGGGGAAATCTAAAAGCTTAAAAATATAAGTAAAATCAAACTATACAGAGATTTTGGAATTAGACTAATGACTCACATAACAAGGTTTAACCATAATGTTAGATACAAGGAAACACATTGTAAGGTTATATAGAATATGTTCAAATGCTTAAACATTTATGTTCAAATGCATAGAAAAAAATCTATATGAAAACTATGAAAGTGCTAGATTAATGTGATCGCTGTTCTCTGTTCCCTCAGATTCAATGTCCCAGTCTCATTCCCAGGTCTGCAGCTGAACACCTTGGCAACTTTCTCTACTCCTCTGATCCCACCTTCTATGGGTCCCATAGATCTTCCTCTTCTAATCTTTCCTCCTTACTTGTTGATTTGTCCTATCCCACAACCCTAGCAACCAACCCCTGCTAACCCAAGACCCCTAGCCAGAGCAACAAGTTGGCTAACAGCAGATCCACATCTCTCCTCTGCTGCTCCAGATCTAATCTCTCCTCTCTATCTTGTCTCACCCCTAGCTTTGTAGCAAAAATGAAAGAAACAAAGAAAACAACAACAACAACACACACACACACACACATAAATGCACACATCACAAAGTATGAGAAAATTAGTAAAACTGTTAAAGACATGAACATAGAAATAGAATTGATTCCAGAAAACTGAGAGAATGCTGGAAATGAAAAGTTTGGGGATTCAAACAGGAACTGCAGAGGCAAGTTCAGCAAGAGAACATAAGAAATAATTTTAGACCTTGAAGATATAATAGAAAAAAAGTACATCAGTCAAAGAAAATAAAAAAATCTAAAATATTTATCACATGAAATATCCAGGAAATCTGGTATACTATGAAAAGACCAAGTTTGCAATAAAAAGAAAGAGGAACGAGGAGATTCCTAGCTCAAAGAGCCAGAAAGTATTTTCTTACTTTTTATTAGTTAATAATTTTATGTATTTACATCCCAAATGATGCCCCAGCCCCTCCCTAGCAGAGTTCATTCCCTCATCCCCCCTTCCCTTTACCTCTGAGAAAGTGCCCTCCCTATATCCCCCAACTCTAGAGAATCAAGTTTCTACAGGATTGGGTATATCCTTTCCTACTGAGGCCAGACAAGACAGTCATCTGCTACATATGTGCTGGGGGCCTCAGACTAGTCTTTGTATGCATTTTGTTTAGTGGTTCAGTCTCTGGAAGCTCCCAGATATTGAGGTTAGTAGTCACTGTTTGTCTTCTAATAAAGTTGCTATCCCCTTCAGTTCCTTTGATTCTTCCATTTTCAACTAGATTATAAGAGAAAATTTTCCTAACCTAAAATAAGGGATGACTGTAAGGTACAAAAGCTTACAGAATACCAAATAGACTAGAACAGAAAAAAAGGTCTCTTTGCCACATAATAATCAAAAACTGTAGTACAGAGCAAAAAATTCAGTATTAAAAGTTACAAAGAGGAAATGCTATGTAACATATACAGGAAGACCTTTTAGAATATGACTTCTCAATGGAGACTGTGAAAGTCATAGGATAGACCCTAGATCTGCAGACTCTACGAGACCACAGATGCCAGTACAGAATATTATATCCAGCAAAACTTTCAATCACCTTGGATGGAGAAAATAAGATATTCCACGAGTAAAGTCAAATTTAAGCAATGTCTATCTACAAACCATTTGGTTTCATATGGTGCTAGAAGAAAAACTCAACTATACTTATGAAAACACAGAAAATACATAATCTCATACCATCAAACTCAGAAAAAGAGAAACACATGCACCAACACCACCACCAACAAAAATAACAGGAATTATAAACCTTTGATCATTGATATCTCTCAATATCAAGTCTCAATTCCCCAGTTAAAAGACGCAGACTAACAGAATGGATGAGTACACAGATAGGATCAATCCTTCTGCTGCATAGAAGAAACTCACCTTAACATCAAAGAGAAATTATTTCACAGTAAAAGGTAAGATAAAGATATTCCAAAAACATAAACCTAAGAACCAAGCTAATATTTAACAAAAAAAAAAAAAAAAAAAAAAAACAAACCAAAAGAAAAACAAAAAGAACTTTCAAACTTGTAGAAACTTAACAGATCTCTACTGAATGAAATATAGGTGAAAACAGGAATAAAGAAAGAAATTAAAGACCTTTTACAATTCAATAAAAGATCACATTATATCAAAATTTACACAATGAAAGGTCTAAGAAAGAAGTTTATACCAACAAGTGCCTATATAAATAAAACATATAAGCAAACAAAGACTGAAGTGAACTCATACTAGCATTTTAAGACAACACTTGAAAGCTCTAGAAAGAAAAGAAATAACAGTCAAGAGGAATAGATGGCAAGAAATAATCAAACCAAGAGCTGAAATCAATAAAATAGAGACAAGAGAATAATACAAAGAATCAAGAAAACAAAAAGTTTGTTCTTTGAGAAATCAGAAGAGCAAAAGCCCTATCCATAGTAATTAAAATGTGGAGAGAGATTATACAAATTATTAAAATCAGAAATGAAGAGGAGGACATAACAAGAGACACTCAGGAAAGTCAGAGAAACATTAGAATACAATTTAAAAACCTGCACTCCACCAAATTCATAAATCTAAAAGAAACGAATAACTTTCTCAATAGATGCCACTTAACAAAAGTTAATCATATAAGCAATTTAATCAGAGCTATAGCCCCTAGCAAAATAAAAGCAATCATTAATTCTCCCAACAACATCAACAAAACAAGGACTAGAGCATTTTGGCACAGACTTCCAACAGACCTTCAAAAAACAGGTAATGACAATATTCTTCTCTCTCCATATATATTCAATATAGTACCTGAAGTCTTAGCAATAAAGCAACTCAAGGAGATCAAGGGGATACAAATTGGAAAAGAAGTAAAAGAATATTTATTTGCATAAAATATAATAGTATACATGAGTGACCTTTAAAATTCCACCAGAGAGTCTCATACTTAGTAAACTCAGCAAAGCAAAATAGCTATATGCAAAATTAACTTAAAAAATCAGTAGCCTTCTTTATATAAATGACCAACAGACTGAAAGAAATCAGAAAAACAATACCTTTTACAATAGCCTCACACAATACAAAATATCTTGGGATAATATTAACCAAACAAGTGAAAGAGACATATGGTAAAATCTCCAAGTTTTTGAAGAAGGACATTGAAAAAGACATCAGAAGATGCAATGATCTCCCATTCTCATGGATCAAGAGGATTAACATAGTAAAAAAGGTCATCTTACCAAAAGCAATCTACAGATTCAATGTAATCCCTATCAAAATCACCAGCACAAACTTTAAAAGAACAATTCTCAACTTCATATGGAAACATACAGACACAGGATAGCTGAAACAATTGTAAACAACAAAGGAACTATGGAAGGTGTCACCATTTCTGATCTCGTTATACTTCAAAACTAGTTATGAAAACAATGAGATAGTCATTAAAAAAGATTTGTTTATCAAAGAAATCAAATCGAAGACCCAGACATGAAGCCACACATATGGACACCTGATTTTTTTTTAAAGAAGCCAGAAATAACACAAAAACAAATCTACATACCTCCAAACAAACTCAAGTCCAAAGACCTCTACATAAAACCAGACACACTGAACCTGACAGAAGATTAAATGGGAAATAGCTTTGAACACATTGGCACAGGAGACAACTTTCTGAACAGAACATCAGTAGCATAGGCACTATGATCAACAACAAATAAATAGGACCTCATGAAACCGGAAAAGCTTCTGCAAGGCAAAGGATACATTAATCAGACAAGACAGCAGCCTACAGAATAGGGAAAGATTTTTACTATATCCAATAAAGGAATAATATTCAAGATATATAAAGAACTCAAGAGACTGGGTTCATTTTTGAATATTCATTTTTGAAAAAATGAATAGCCCAATACAAATATAAGGTACACATCTAAACAGAGAAATATCAATAGAGGAATCTCAAATGTCTGATAAACACTTAAAGAAATATTCAACAATCTTTGTCATCACAGAAATGAAAATCAAATCTGCTGAGATTTTGTCTTATACCTGTCAGAATGGCTGAGATAAATAACCAAGTACTTGGAGCAAGGGGAGGAACACTCCTCCATTGCTGGTGAGAGTGCAAACTTGTAAATCCTCTATAGAAATCAGTGTGGAGGTCCCTCAAAAAGGTGAGGGATCAATCTACCTTACTATGTAGCTGTACTAACCTTGAGCATATATCCAAAGAATGTTCCATTCTATCATAGAAACAGCTGGTAAACCATGTTCATTGCTGCTCTACTCATAATGTTTATCTCTAGGATGAGGAAATATAATAAATTCCGGAGCCTTGGGACAGGGTAGAGATGAGAATGGGAGGATCAGATAGGAAGCAGGAGAAAAATGGGATTGAGGGATGGACTGATGGGAGAGATAGCTAGATTTCAATGGCATTTGAGTATAGATATAGAAACTTAGTACAGTGGAAACTCCCTATTATATATGAAGGTGATCCTAATGAAGTTCCCAAATAATAAGGGATATGAAACCCCTACCATCCATCTCTTGTTATTGAGCAATCTTCCAGTGTCAGGACTTGGTTTTATTCGATTGAGCTGTTGGCTTAAAAAAGTCCCATGGAAATCCCCAAACAACCCAAGCTATTGCTAAGAGAATAGGTTGCTCTCCATAAAATGATAACAAGACCCTATTACTGAAGTCAATACTCTCACAATTTGTTGAACATGAAAAGGACAAGCTGGGGCCCACATAGAGCCTTCATCCCCATGTTCTAGTGTACTCTACAGCCTACCAAAAGAGAAAAATAAACACCAATCCAAGATCAAAACCTCTAATCTACAAGGTGTATTGCCTAAAAAAAAATATGTTAAGGCAATGGTGGTATAAACTTTGTGGGAGTAACCAACCAAAGTCTCATTTGACTTAAGGCCCATTCCATGAGATGAAACCCATACCCTATATTGTTGGTGGCCAAGAACAAGAGTCACTTCCCAAAGAGCTAGGGAAATGCCAAACACTGCTGGCCTAAAAAAAAAGTAAGAATAAAATAACTCAGTGATATTCTGCTATATGAATAGATCAATGCCATTTTCACCATCATCAGTGTGGCTTACTCCTGCAGCATATGGGAACACATACAGAGACCACAGCAAGGCAATAGGCAATAAGCTCTCAATAAATTTCCATCCCTTTCTTTATGAAATATTCTTTAAAGAGACACAATAAAAGTCTTCTCAGAAAGTACTTCCTCTGTAAGTTCACTAATTAGAGACTTCTTTCTGTTAATGAGTTCCTCTTTTAAAATGCAAATGCATCAAATATTCAAATGATAAAAAAATGAGCAGGGAACATACAGGAAGACACAAATGCCTAATAAACATTAAATGAAAGTTCAACCTCATTAATAAACAAAGGAATGATAATTAAAATGATATTAGTTTTCCTAGGAACTTGCAAAACGTCTCATAGCTGTTTTCAGCACCAACTGGGGTCTAAACAAGAGATATGTGTGCTTCTCATAAATTGTTATTAGAACTGAAAATTTGATATTAACTCTCTGAGAGGAAAAATACTCTGTGCCTTTTGACTCAAGCATTCCATTTCTAGGAATCTAATTTAAAGAAAAAAATAATGTCTATATGGAAAATAGCTTATTTTATGTTTGACACTGCATACTTTACTCGCAAAGAATTTTAAAAACCTAAGAATCCAGAGTAAAGAGAAACAAAACCAATTTTTAAAAAATTCAGTTCAGTAAAATCCTGGTTATTTTTACAGTTATTATGCTTTGATCTGAAAGATCCCCTGCAGGCTGATTATTTAAGCAGTTGGTCCCCTGCTGGTGATGCCTAGGGAGAGGCTGGCTATGAGGTCCTTAGCAAGTAGGTTGGGCTTGAGGAAGTGAATTGCTGGGATTGAATTGGGGGTTATAGCCTGGCACTACCTCTAAAATATATATATATATATATATATATATATATATATATATATATATATATATATCATAGACTGGACATAGACCCCCTACATATAGTTTTAGATCCATCAATAGATAGACAGATAGATAGATAGATACATAGATACATAGATAGATAGATAGATAGATGATAGATGATATACATATAGATATAGATAGAGATATAGATAGACAGATAGTTAGCTAGATAGATAGAGGCCCACTTAATAGTAGAGTAAAAATATATGAAATATATAAAAAATATAGATGATACAATTGATCTGAAACTAGTAAAAATAAAAATAAATTCTAAACTTTTAATATTATGTATAATATAATTAAATCATGGTTTTATTTATAATTATGTGATAATTGCTTGATAAAGCTTTTCACCTCCAGCTTCATACTTCCAACAGGATCATAGATTTTTTTCTTTTCTTCTTTTCTTTCTTTTATTAATTAATTTATTCACTTTATATCCCAGTCTCAGCCCCACTTCCATCCTCTCCTCTAGTCTCACCCTCACAAGTCCCTCCCCTTACTACCTCCCCTTCTCCTCAAAAGAAGGAAGCCCCACATTTGGTACCACCCTGCCTTAGGACATCTAGACCCAGCAGGACTAAGCACATCCTCTTCTACTAAGGTCTAAGGTGGAACCAGGCAGCTCAACTAGCAAAAGGAGATCCAATGGCAGGTAACAGAGTCAGAGACAGCATTTGCTCCAGTGATTAAGGGACCCACATGAAGGTCAAGGAGTACATCTGACATGTGACATCAGAGTCAGGGCAGCTAACAAAAGGTGAGGTGAGGTTATTTGTCAGTATCACCGGAAAGGCTGTAAGTGGCAATTGTGAGTTAGTTCCAGGGGGTCCACATAGCCTGCAATCGTTAAAACAACCAGATCAGGTGACATGAAGGAGTTGGAACGCCAAGGTCAAGGTCTGAGGCAAAAAGACGAAATGACAAGTTAGTGCCATTTATGAGGGGGAATGTGTAGGAGGTAAGGACCTCAGAGGAGTGCTTGATTACTTCCCCTACTTGTCTCATTGGGCAATTGAGACATATTTTCTCTGGATGTGGATAGTATTTACTGGGGACCCAGCTTGATTTTTATGGTAGAGCTTACCAACTCCTGTCTCTCACCTGGGATTCCATGGGTCTTGTATGTAGAAAAAGAGGGTCTTACATTGTTGATAGAAGTAATTGGTCCATGACCCTAGCTTATGTATCTGGCAAGACCAATATGGGCAGACCCCATATTCATCTGACCATTTTTAATCATCTTTTGTCTTGTCAAAGAGAAAGCAAGCAAAGAGATCATAATATTTAAATGGGATAACAGATACAAGGATGACAGCAATTTGGATTGATTCCTGGCATCTAGCTATGGAGCAGTTTCCTGACTCTATTTGGAAAGACTGTTATCAATGAATTTGAGGTTTCTTGAACCTCAAATCTCCAGATATAAGGGTTACCCTAGATGGAAACAAACACCAAGGGGAGGATGAGAAGCCCACTTCTAATCCAGTTTGTCAAGGAACTCAACTACAGTACTAGCTGCATTAAGTGTGATCAGAGGAAGGAATGAAGATTTAAATTGGTCCTGGGAGACACGGGAACCTTTACATGTCCTTTAGTGTGCATGTTTGAAAGAGTCTTTCTATGAACTGTTAGTAACAGTATTAATATATTGGTGAAGGGGACTGAAATGAGTGTCCTTGGTGGCTAAAAGCACTTCCTGCTCTTCTAGAGGACCTGAGTCCAGTTTCCAGCACCCGATCAGACAGCTCAAACCCTTCTGTAACTCCAGGTCTAAGAGGATCTGATACACTCTTCTGGCTTCTGTGAGCACTGTACACACTTGACACACCGCAGGGCATGTAGTAAAAATATTTGCTTTAAAATGATTTTGATAAAGGAGAGAGAAAACAACCTACAAAGTGCAGAGAAAGATCTTTGACCACTTTAACATGTTGCCAATATCCCTGAGAGTTACCGCACACAAGTATAATATCATCTTTCCTTTCTTACAGGGCCTAAATTTCAGCACTAATTCCTGCAATTAGTGTTTATTAAGTGCTGCTCTGTACTACATCATTTTGCACAATGAGACACAGCCAGTAAGATACAGGCTTAATTGTAAAGTACTTCTTTATAGTAGATGGACTCCCATTATTTTCAGCCTTATTACATATCTCCACAAATCTAATCTCTCTTAAACATTTCTAGGCTCCTTATTAAGTTACTTCTGACTTGCATAACTTGCAAAAAATTCATTAAAGAGTTCATTAATTTTTCACCAATCTATAAACCTTATCACTGCAGTTTTTATTAGCTAAGATATAATTAACTAGGCCTGACTTTTTAATTTTAGGGACAAGTCATTTACCTATATTATCAACAGTTTTATAATAATTACATTTTTACTCCATCAGATTTCTCTTCAAATTATGACCTGTAATTAGAATTCTACACTTAATATCTCATAACCATAGTGACATATACTTCTGTCTTCTGTTATTCTCAGTCTCTAAGTAATAAATATCTTGTAATTTGTTCATTTTTGAAAAATCAATAAACAGGCCAAAATCACAGAATTTATTATAGAAATGTCTACAAATTAAAATTTTTAATCTTCCTTTCCTGACATTTATATTTTATGTATATTGTCCTTCATATCTACCTGTTTAACATCCACAGATTCAGCATCAAATAAAAATATGCAAAAGTAGCATGTATGTGTACTGACCATGATTTTTCATTGTCATTACAACTACTTACATAGCATTTGCATTTATTTGCAGGTATAATCTGTGTCTATCTCAAGTCTATGAGAGAATATATACAGAGTATGCCCTTTTAAATAATGGAAGCTGACTTGAACACTAACGTGTAGAGGGAGGTGTTGTTTCCCTAATTGGTTCTTGATTGTGTCAATGAAAAAGGCAGAAGTCAATTGCTGGGAAAGAGGAAAAAGGTGGGATTTCCAGATCCTAGGAGAAAGAGAAGGGACACAGAAAAGGAAGATGAATTCGGACCAGGCTTTTGGATGAGTAGGAAGCAGCAGTCATGTCTTGGGGCACTTAGAGTTTGTAGCCTCTGCTGTGGGCCGGAGTCAAAGATGTTGACAGGAGCTAGCTGATAGGATTAGGGCAGGACATTTTTTGCCCAGCCATTGAGTTATCTGGCTAATTTTAAAATAATAAAACTGTCTAGTGTTTTCCATCTACAGAGCTAAGGTTTAGGGCAGGAGGAGAAAGATGGAAGCCAGGGTGGTTGTTGGTGGCTTTGCATGGCTAGCCAGAGGGCCTGGGGGATCGCAGCTTGTGGAGAAAAACAGTCAGCTGGCCATTGGTGGAAGTGAGTGAGTCCAGTGTTTTGAGCATCACTGGATGGAGGGCTGTCACTTGGGCTGTGCTAAGGAGCAATTAAGGGCGAGTGAATCTGTCACCGCAGGGTCACAGAGAATAAGAAAGCTAACGTAAATATTGGGGGAAAAAACAGCAAAGAGAAACAAGAATAGAAGACAAGGTTTTCCAGTTTGCATAATAGGAACATCTGAAGCACCAAGAGATGGCTGTTGACTGGCCTGGAGATTTGGGCACCAGAGTGATGCCAGTGTGAAGAAGTGCACAGTCCGACCATATTGGACAACAACAAGAGGATATGCGACGTAAGGCGTGAAGAAGGGAAAAAGCAAGAACTTGACCTAAATTCTTCCATGACACTTAAGAAACTAGGTCAAATTCCGCCAAAAACTGGAATAGATAACCCTGTATTTGACACAAAAGAAGGAACTGTTTTAGAAAGTCCTCACTATGCTGTGAAAATACTAGTTGAAGACTTGTTCTCGTCACTTAAACATATCCAACACACTTTGGTTGATTCTCAGAGCCAGGAGAATATCTCACTGCTTTTACAGCTTGTGAAAAATTGAGATTTTTTTCACGAAGAGTTCAAGATACACTATGCTGCCACAGAGCACATGAACAAGGCCAGCCCATGTAAAAGACCTAGTATGAGAGGTACAAACTGTGTTAAAGCCATTCCGTCAGAAGGAAGGACAGAAATTAACTGCTTTGCTAATGCTCAATATATTCAGGCACCTTTACTGGCCCATGATAAGGTTGCTGAGCAGAAAATGCAGCTTGAGCCCATTACAGATGAGAGAGTCTATAAAAGTATTGGCCATTATGGGGAGAAACTGTAAAAATAGTTCATATAGAAAAGGCTCAGAATATTCCACTGGATGCCACAGTTTGCAATCAGTTGGATTTTGTCTTCATAAGCTGGAGAGTAAAAGAAGGTCCTGCAGAGAAGAGTGGGCTCCTGAACAAAGGAGATGAAGTTCTGGAGATCAATAGCATTGAAATCCAGGGGAAGGATGTCAATGAGGTTTTTGACCTGTTGTCTGATATGTATGGTACTTTGACATTTGTTCTGATTCCTACTCAACAGATCAAGCCTCCTCCTGCCAAAGAAACTATAATCCATGTGAAAGCTCATTTTGACTATGACCCCTCAGATGACCCTTATGTTCCATGTCAAGAGTTAGGGCTGTCTTTTCAAAATGGATCATATACTTCATATGATCAGTCAAGAAGATCCAAATTGGTAGTAGGCTTATAAAGAGGAAGACAAAGATAATAGCCTCTAGCTGGACATATTCCAGGGAAAAGCTTTCAGCAGCAAAGGAAAGCCACGAAGCAAACTATAGAAGAAGATAAGGAGTCAGAAAAATCAGGGAAAATATGGTGTGCAAAGAAATATAAAAAGAAGAGGAAAAGGTTTTATATAACGCCAATAAAAATGATGATTATAACAATGAAGAGATCTTAACATATGAAGAAATGTCACTTTACCATCAGTCAGCGAATAGGAAAAGAGCTATCATCTTGATCAGTCCACAGAACTGTGGCCGGAACAAACTGCGCCAAAGACTCATAAACAAAGAAAAAGACCACTTTGCATTTGCAGTCCTCATAGAACTCAGAATAGGTGAGACCATGAACTGGCGGGAGAGATTACCACTGTGTTTCAGAGCAAGCATTTGAAGCAGATATAGCAGCTGGCAAGTTCATTGAACATGGTGAATTTGAGAAAAATCTGTATGGTAACAGCATAGATTCTGTATGACAAGTAATCAACTCTGGCAAAATATGTCTTTTAAGTCTTTAAACACAGTCCTTGAAGACCCTCTGGAATTCAGATTAGAAACCATATATCATCTTTATTGCACCACCTTCACCAGAGAGACTTTGGTCATTGTTAGCCAAGGAAGGCAAGAACCAAAGCTTGAAGAATTAAGGAAGATTATTGAGAAGACTAGAGAAACGGTACAGAACAATGGCCTCTACTTTGGACACTGCAATTGTGAATTCAGACCTTGATAAAGCCTATCGGGAATTTCGTGGCTCATTAACAAACTGGATACGGAGCCTCAGTGGGTGCCATCCACCTGGCTAAGGTGAAGGAAATGGCTATTCTGTGTCCTCATGATGAACTTTATTTGGCAAACCTCCAACAGGAAGATGGCCTTAATGCTGAGAGTTAATCTCTTACAACTAGTGAGAAAGGTCCATTAGGTGATTTGTATACAACACTTCCTGAACACTGCTTTAGGGGGCCTTGACTTGTTTGGAGCTTTAAAATGGAAACTTTCTTCAGAGCATTTCTGATTTATCCTGGTAAAACCTTTTGTTTTCACCTTTCTGACTCTTTGCCTCTTGGTTAGATGTCTATAAAAAAAAGTATGTATATACATAATATCCCATTGCCTCACATAGGTATGAATATTAACATTATTTAACATTTAACTTAAATGACTTCATGGAATTATGGAGAGAAGGGGCTGTGCTTCTGTGCACTGAGAATAGCAGTATTTTCCTAAACAACTGACTTATCATCAGAAATATTTCTCTTAAACAAGAAAAGGAAAAAAAGGTGCCACTTTACTTTGGAGCAACTTTTTAAGTTTAAATTTATTGGTTATATCTTTTCATTCTGAAAAACATTTCATTAAATTACCAGCTTTGTTGAGCATGGAAGGGCACGCTTTTAGCCACAGCACTCAAAAGACAGAGGCAGGTGGATCTCTGAGCTCAAGACCAGCCTATTCTACAGAGTGAGTTGTAGGCCAGTCAAATCTGCACAGAAAAACCCTATCACAAAAACCCAAAAGTAAAAAAAAATTACTCCAGCCCCTCAGTTTGGACTTTGTGGCTGAGAATGCACACCCAGCAGCCGCCAGTGTAGTTACAAGCATACAAAAGATGCTGACATTTTTAAAGATAGAATTTTCTGAATTATTTTATTAAATTATGTCAATTTGATAGCCTTGACTGCTTGTTGTGATAAAGGGTTCATAAAAACTATGTTCACCATTAAAATGTCTTCCTTGTGATGCAAACACTTTTATGTCAGTGAAAGGGCATAACACATTTGACAGTTTCTGCCTTTCCCATATCTGAGCTCAGAATTTATGTCTGTGACTGTTCTATGTAGGTAGGTATTGAACTGGAAATCTGTACTGTATATTGATGTTTAATAGATTAATAAATAGTTGTGTTCTGCATTGGAATAAAGTTTTATACATATATACACACTGAAGAAATACTGTGACAACTGACTTTGAGATTGGAAGGGAGTCATTGAGCATTTTAGAAAAGGACATCAGAGGAAAAGTTTTATTATGTGTGTACAGACAAATTTTTGTCCTAACAAAGTCTTCCTTGTGACGGAAATACAACAGCTTGCTAAATCTTAAATGTTCACACTAATGGGATTTATGTACTGTCTCAATTGCTATAGCTTTAAAATTCCTTGTCTACAAACCTGCACAGAAACTTAACCCGTAGTCTTTTCAAGCCTTTAAGGGAAGTGATCTGTGTGACCTCCAACCTCAAATGTGAATGTCTTGATTTTATGTAGCTACAGAATTTCATGTTCCCAAAGCTAAAAACTGGAATGACACTGACTTGTCACTTAGCACAAGCAATCAGTGTTAATGTCTTGTCAGTGTTGTTCGTGTCTGATTTCTCTTCTGGATAACCTTATTGGAACAAATGTAGAGTGTTTGTGATGTCTTTTATGTTCAGTTTTGCATGGCTTTTGTATTGGCTGGCAAGTATGTCTATTAGAAAGACTTGGAAAATAATTTTCCTTAGGAATAAAGGCATACGTCGCTTCTCGGCCTTTTGGCTAAGATCAAGTGTAGGAATAAAGGCACATTCTTGGGTTGAGGGAATTAGGAATGCTATACAATCTCAACTCTGAACACTCCCAGTTTACAGCAGGAAAAATGCAAGGTCCACAACCTTGTCAGGTGTGAAGGTCAATTCACATAGCACTTAAAGGATTAAACCTTTTGGTTTTTCACTGTTTCTTTTTACTCAGGAATGAAAGGTAGTCTATGGTCAGTAGAGCTCTGTGATCTGCATGCTGACTGAAAACACTGACTGGTAAAACCTGGTGCACACCTGTAACCCTGTAGGAAGACCTAGAGTTTAAGGTTGGTCTGAGTTACATGAGACGGTCTCAAAAAAATAAATAATTTTTAAGAGAAAGAAAAGATGCATAGATGGAAGGATGAATATTGGATTTGAGTAAAAATTTAAGTTTCTGTCAATGCCACCTGATGACAGGGTGGGGGTTGTGCTATCAAGACTCCCACATATGATCTTCCCAGCAGAGCCTGCTTAAGCACATGCCATGTCACCATATAGTTTTACACTGAGATTCTCAAGGTCAGTGAGATCCTATAATTTTCTTTACTTTGAAGTAATGATAGGATAGTGTATATCCTGAGCTTTAATTAATCCTAATGGTTATGAATGTAATCCTACTGGTTATGGATGTACTAATGCTCAACACAGTCCCTAATCAGTGAAAAGTTAAGCTCTGATTTAAAAAAAAAAAAAAGCCTTGTTTTACATGTGACTGTATAGCCATTAGGGCCAATTCAATTTCCTATCCCTCTGTGGTTCTGATTGGAACCTGTCATGCCAGGGAAGTCTTAGCCACTTAGAGAAGTGATGTGGTTGCTGGGAACACAGCTCTGTTGGTAGGGTATCACCTAGAACGCACAAAGCCCGGGCTGTGCAGAAAGCCAGCATGGGTGTTCATGGGTGTAATCCCCACACTTGGAAAGTGGAAGCAGAAGGATCCGCAGCTCAAGGTTACCGTCAGCTTCTTAGACCCTGTCTCAAAGACAAAGTAGGTCATCCCAGCTAATGACACATCCTCTGGAAATGCAAACAGGAAAGTACCTTCATTTCTTAGATTTTCTTACTTCAGAATAAATAAGATGTTAGTATTTAGACTGGTCCAGATTGCTTCCTATGAAAATCTAGTGTGTGGATTGTTTGCCTTCTCTCCTGGCCTAAGGAGTAAATATTGATAAGGGGTAACTTAAATGTAACACTTTGAATGCATGGAAAATATAGACCAGGGATTTATCCTTAATGAAGGTAGCCACTCTGACACTTGTTGTTGATCTCCCTTTGCGCTGTCTTGTTTCTGCAATCATTATTTTGAGATGTCATACTGCACTATGTATTATAAAAGTAAAAGCAAACCTATAAAAAATAAAATTATGTGCGACACTAAATAATGGATATGGTTGTCCACACAGACCCTGAAACCAGTCTCCCATGGATACAGAGGAATAAGTTAATATCCACTGGTTAACCAATTTCATCATGTGGTAAAATCCAAGTTAAATGTTAGTGACTTTTAGCAGACAGAAAATGAACAATGTCATCCCATGAATAGATCTGATATTATTTCTCTCAGCAGCTTCAGAGGCATTCCTTTGGAGATTTGGTTCCTAGGAATCATTAAGGACAACAAATACATACTCACTCCAGTACGATTTCTTCTGTCTAGTTCAAGAATCTCTATAAATTGTCTTCCTACAGAGATGCAACACAAATCTTTATAATTGATAAGTAGCCAAATAATGACATCAACTTAGGCTTGATCTTATATTTTTCTTGGTAGTGTTTTAAAATTCAGGAAAGATTAAATGGCAACTATTCATTGTTTATAATTTTATATAAAAATACATTTTGTTTGCAATTTTAAAATCAATACTTTCATTATATAAAATGTTGAGTATAATAGTTATTCTTATTTTAAAATAAATATTTTTAAATGATAAGTCTCTGGAGTTTGCTTAGTACTGTGTCAGAATTCTGTTTAGCAGAATAATAATAACACGTTTCCTCTAGAGCCTATGACCTGTCTAGCCAAATATTCTTGCAAACTGTGGGTTTCGTCTTGTGGAGCAGGACTTAACTCCAAGTAGAATGTGCTTGGCTTATGTTTATGCCAACACTGCACCAGGGAACATGTTTATTCAGAACGGTCATTATTGTGTCTTACAGAATTCACCACTAAGACTGACTGGTGGTTACATTTCTCCTCCAGTATCATGCATAACATCTTAAAGCTAATACGGAGAATGCTTCCAGGTTAGTTCCAGCTTGATTTCTCCACATTCTATGACTCAAGTGAGTGCTGTCTTCAGCAACATGATTTTTCCAACATGTTCTGAGGGTAACCAAGAGCATTGACAATAGCCTGTGGTATGTGGGAGTCTTTGAGACCTCAATGTCCAATAAACCAAAAGAATTAACCCATTTCCAACACTCCATTTTTATTTGGTAGCATGTGGTATGTAGTGACACCCAGTTACCAACATTTTAACTCTCCCTCTCCCTCTCCCTCTCCCTTTCCTTCTCCCTCTCCGTCTCCTTCTCTCTCTCTCTCTCTCTCTCTCTCTCTCTCTCTCTCTCTCTCTCTCTCTCTCTCTCTGTATGTGTGTGTGTGTGCATGATTTCCAGAAGTGCTATATACTACATAAAAATTAGTTAAATTTGTAACTAGGCACACGTGAAAGCCAATCTAGGAGAATGTTATTTTGCAGTTTCTTTTAGTGTGGATTCGATGTGCTATGTGTTCCTATGTATCATTGCTTTTCCTTCATGTATCTATGGTATTATTATATTAGACAATTATAAAAATGAAGCAAAACATAAAAGCTAACCCTGTAACCTTTTGGGTAATAACCAAAACACCATATATTAAACAGATATGTATTTTTCTCCCAAATTCACTGAAATTCAAAACTATTATTAAGAAGGAGGAAAAAATTGTACTGGCTGGTTTTTGTGTTTTAGCTTGACACAAGCTGGAGTTATCACAGAGAAAGGAATGTCCCTTGAGGAAATGCCTCCAAGAGACCCAGCTATAAGGCATTTTCTCAACTAGTGATCAAAGGGAAAGGGCACAGCCCATTGTGGGTGGGGCAATCCCTGGGCTGGTAGTCCTGGGTTCTATGAGAAAGCAGGCTGAGCAAAGCAGGGAAAGCAAGCCAGTAAGTAACATCCCTCCATGGCCTCTGCATCAGCTCCTGCTTCCTGAAGTGCTTGAGTCCAGTCCTATCTTCCTTCGGTGATGAACAGCAAGGTGGAAGTGTAAGCTGAATAAATCTTTCCCTCCCCAACTTGTTTCTTGGTCATGATGTTTTGTGCAGGAATAGAAACCCGACTAAGACAAAAATCTAAGGGAAATATTTTTTTAAATTTTTCTTTAAATAGCTTTTTTAATATGGATATGAACAAGACTGCTTTCTAAACAAGTTCTTGGTAGTATTAAGCCTTCACCCTTAAATAAGTAACCATGAATGTTCCATTTTGTTAACTAAAGAATCCTTTAAAATTACAAACCAGCCAGGCGAGCAGTTTATTTTATAATTAGATAAAATATTTTAAAAATAAAAGTAGAAATCAAAGTAGTAATATAATACAATCAGAAAAGGTTGAAAAACCATCTCATTTGCTCAATCAGAAAAGAGAGTAAAAAAGAACTAATGTTTCAACAAAGGATACAGTACACAAAAGTTAAGACACACTTAAAATTTATAAGCATGGGCGAATGAATCTTCAAGAAAAGATGCTACTAACTACAAGCAAAACAAAATGAATTTTGAATTGAATGTTCAAGTTCCCCTAAAATTCATATAGGAGCTCTTCCCTCTATTGCAGCTGCATTTGTAGAATAGAATTATAGCTAAATAATAAGTATGAGGCCTTGATCTTATAGGATTATAACTTTACACAGGGAGCTGAGATTTTTGTCTCCCTCACCTCGGTTTATTGAGGGAGAGTTCATGAGATGATGGTTACCCTATAACCGGGATGAGAGACCTTACCAGAAACTGGAGCTTGATAAGCTTTGAAGTGTGGGAAGGCTAATTTCTCTTGTTGGAGCCTTCCAATGTGTGAAACATGGCAATAGTAACACAGAAGATTACCTGCTGGGTTGTACTGTATGAGATTATGATGTACATGAAGAATATGGTAAGATCCAAGGAAGAAGGTGGATATGTATGGTTGTGTAGATATGCATGAATGGTAGAAGAACAGTAAGACAAACACAACTCCTGCAGATGAAAAATGAATATGTTCAGGAAGCAACAAAATTCACCAGCCCAGAATACAGTCTGGAAGTTCAGATATAGAATGGGATGACCACAGAACATGCAAAAACAATCATTTTATTTTTGTCTCATCAGATTTACAATCAAAATAATTTGATTATTTAGGAGACATTTCTTAGATAACATTTGCATCACAGAGTAATAAATATCCCAGCATCCAATTAAATGGATCCATTGTCTCTGAAGAGTTAAAGGAAGTCTGACTCTCCAAATAGAGCAAAACGTCCTCTTCATCATTGGATAGACATCATTCTCCAAAAACAGACAGGCTTGTCTTGATATGATATGCTTAGCTTAACAGCAATGCAAGGACTTCAACCAGGACACGGAAAGCACAGAGATTGATAAGGCACCTTCACCATTTTCTATGGAGCAGAACCCACTACATGAACCTGTAACACAGCAGAGAGATGTCTATACACTCTAAATTAACTGGAGTCCAAAATTTTACATCGAAGGTAGTGAAGAAACAAGCCTTCCTCCATGAACAAAATGGAGAGGTCCCGAGTCATAGTTATGCAGTCACACCAGGATTGCCCTAGAAGGACAATCTAGGCATGGCAGAATGCTAACACTAACCTTCATTCTGAGGCAGCATTAGCTGCATAGAAAATCTTCGCCTAAAGGATTAGAGAAAGGGAGAAGATAGGTTTTTCAGGCATGTTTATTTGGAATTTCAGTAGAGAAAGGGGACTTTAGTACTTTTGGTCACTGCTGGCTATAACCTTAAAACGTGTGGAAGAGAAATTGTGGGGTAAATGTATTACTCTGGCTTCAGGCCTCTGTGTCAAATCCCTGAAAAAACGTAAGAGGAGATATTGAAAGTGATGGTTTCAGAAGACTTGGTCCAGTCTCATGGCAATAAGAGTATAGAAGAGATTCTTCACCTCATGGCAGACAGGAAGCAAAGAGAAAATAGGATCCAGTATCCAGCTATACACTTGAAAGAAACACACCCAATGACCTATTTCTTCCAGGTAGGCCACACCCCTTACATTTCCAGAAACTCTCAAAATAGCATTGCCTGCAGAGTATTAAGCATATTGAGGCAGATTTCATATTGAAGCCATAACTTTTTAATTGTAGCTAAGGCTTATTAAAATCTGTGCTATGAAAGAAGTGTGATATTTTTGCTACTATAAGGAAAATATTCAGTTGTTAAAAAGAACACCTATACTATATTTAAGCAAGTAATACATAAAAATTACATCACAATGAAATGCTATTATTAGTAAATGCTACGAATTTTTCCAAAACCAAAGTTAGTCTCCATCTCTGTCTCTTAACCAAGAAAGCTGTTTTTGTTTAGTTTTGTTTTTGTTTTCTGCAATACCCCTGTGTATGGGTTCTTCTTCTATATAACTTTATGAGTGTCAGCTTTAATTGGATGATGGTTTAGAGGTTCAAATCTCTTGGAGATTCAGTAATGTAGCAGAGAGCCTGTGTGATTCAAAGGGAACGTTTTAATATACCAGGAGATATGGGGTGTCACAGCAGTTGTGTGAACTCTGGCAGACACACTGCCCTGAAGAAGCACGATATTGTCTCTAATACCTTGAGTTCAGCAGTTTTAATTCCCACCTCTGTGTGATGTTTGACAGTTCATTCATTTAGAGAGCTTCAGTGCAGCACAGGTGACTTAAGTTCAGATAGTTATTTTAAGGATATGTCGCTTCTGTTTATTTTTTAATGCTAAGGAGACGCACTGAGTGTGTTGGAGGAAGACCTTTGTACACAAAAGAAACTGCTCTCTAAAGAAAATAGAGAGCTTTGACATTTGGAGATTCAGCACTTCCTTGGGGGACAGACTTCCTTAATCCTGAGACATTGATTGGTGCCAAAGTTAGAGGATCTAACCTGCATAGTCCCCTCTCTAGATGTGAGGTTTTAAAGGGCTCAAAATTCACAAAGCTTTCTATATTATTTGCTGCAATGCCTGGAATGTGTCTCTTGGACCAGTTGCCAGAGTCATGCTGAATATCAATCCAAATGCCAACTAGAAACATGGCTCATAACTGGAGTTCACAGGGTTAACAGGGAGGCTAATCTATATTAGAAGAAAGAGTAGCAGGAAGAGATCCTAGGTAAGTCAGTAAACAATGTGGTTATGTGCCCCATGTCAAGAATTACAGGTACAAAAGAATAGACTGAAGAAGAAAGAGAAAATGAGGAAAACAATCCAGATCATTTGTGCGGAAGGGAATAGAAACTAGAATAACCACAGGTTATGATTGGAGAAAGGACTTGTGTATTGAACTATTTTCCTACTGCCTCTCCACACTGAACAGTTTGGCCACTGATAGATTCAATGGGCAAGGAAATTATTGATCTCAGTTAATTTACCAACCAAGGTACAATGGATGCTACCAATTTAATGGTTATTTGTGGGGTGGTGGACCATGAGAGGAAGCCTAGTAAGGTTGAACTAGAGGCTAGAAGACCTGGAGATCCTGAAGAGACAGTAGGAGCTTTACCTGCTCCCAACACCAGTCCCTTGTCATGTAGTCACAGACTCCCATAGATTTGTGGCCATCAGTCACATAAGGGCAATTCCCAAGCCCCTCCATATGTAGATGAGGTCCCTAAGATCTCAGACCAAGACAATAGCACAGTCAAGTCAAACAGAGTTTTCCATGATAAATGAGGTACCTAGAGGCCCTGTGAATAAGCTTCCCTTCCCAAACATTCCTTCCTGCAAAAGGTAATCTCAGGTCTATCCTGAGAAGTGGGTATGGTTTTCCACCATAACAATAAACTGTTTAGAACCATGATCTGTCTGATTTCATCAAGATCTGCCATGGGAAGGCATGAAGAAAGCTTTTGCCTACAGAGCTGCGGCTTACTCTCTCATAAGGCCTCTCTGTACTCCCAACCATAGCGCCACCAAGCCTGATTCAGTCAAGCCAAGGACAATCACCCACGCTGGGACTATCCAGAGCTTCCCCCAACTTCACTCTCTGCTCTTCTGCGACTCCCAGCAATACCTGGGAGTCAAATGTAAAAGTCTGAGAACCCCAGGGCCCTGAACCCATTCTCATTTTCACACATCTCAGATTACACTTTCCTACCACCCTCTGATCCGTTTTTCAGTGCTTCCCTACAGCCCAGAACCCACCCTGTGGCAGCATGGGATAAGTCGAGTCAAACTCCCCAGCAGCCTGCCCAGTGGAGGAGCAGCCTTGGGCCAACAACCTACAGTTATATCAAGGGCCTTTGTTAAACTAAAGGGCTCCCAAAACAAAATTTAAAATCCTGCACTGAGGAGAGACTGGTAGGGCTTGGGAGGGTTGGTAGGCACCAGAGGAAGATAAGAGAGGGTACAGAAGACAGAAATCAGGTTACATTATATACATATAGGGAATCATCAAGCAACAAAATTAATTTTTGAGAGCACAATGAAAGAGAAAGCCAAAGGCTAGATGGGTGGCAAAGAGGTACTTGAGCAAGCGACAGATATACAATAGCTATTTCCCAAGAGACACTCATCGTCCTTCTCATGGAGGCCTTTCAGAAGGAAAGAGCGCTTGTATTGTAAAACCTGCTGAGCTCACTAAGGAGGTCATTACCAGTAATGAATTAGCAACATCTAAAATACTATTTCATGTGCCTCAAACTAACATTTTACATCTCAATGGAAAATGACTCTTTCATCATATTTCAATAGCTTAAATCAACATAAAAGTCAGTGTAAAAATTATATTGAGCTTCTCTCTGTGTAAAGACTAACTACGTTTCAATAAAACGGGGTGGGGGGAGGTCAACTGCTATTCACGACAGCAGTGCTTGGTGCCTGAGAAGTCAGTCCATGGCTCGGATACAGAGGCTCATTTTTATTTTATTTTATTTTTTAAGACTAAAGCTTTCACCGTTGCTTTTGCACTTTTCTCACTTTTATAGCCCATGTTCTCTCTGGCATTACTTCTCTTACAGTCTTAGCCTGACTGCTTGCTGCGGTCATCACTTCTAAGCACAAAGTGCCATCTGCTACTGGCTTTCCCCACACATACAACTCTGTTCTCATTTTGTTTATTTGTTTTTTTTTTATTTTCTCTGAAAAATCATATGCATATCACTGAAGCCTTAATCATTTAACTTAATTAAAATATAAATGCCAAGGGCTTCTTTTTTTACCTAAGATACTATAAGGAAGTGTTCACTTTTCTTGCTATGGAAGACATTTGTAGAAGCTAGAGATTTCCTTTGCATGAATAACTCTTTTAATACTCAAATTAGTACTTCATTGAATTATAAACTGTTATTTCTAGTAGTCACTGTATTCTGACACTTCACACTAACAAATGTATTTCTAAGAAAAAATGGTGCTTAGGAAGGGCGTTTTATTAGTCTCCATAAGACCTCTGGCTAAGATGTTGTTTTACTATGAATGCAATGTGTTCAATAATCTTCAGAAGAAAACTATTTCACTAATAGTAATTTAGACAAGTATATATTTTCCAGTATAAGCATAAATTCATTCTGACAAAGTTTGAAATCAACATTAATTAAATACAAAAAGTACTGCACTTTTTTTGCTGAGCCTGAATCCTTTATAAAAGTATAAAAAAATATAAGGTATGATCATGGCCATGGCCATGGGTCATGCCATTACCAAAGTGGTATTTCTATAATCAAATTATCTGTTTCTATTTGTGATTTATTTCAGTGATCTATTGCTAAATGATAACTATTTCAAATTCAGTAGCTCAAAGCGACAACAAAAATCTTTTTTTTTTCCTTGCAAGCATGACCCATGAGTACAGATCCATGGCAGAATCTATCTTAGCCTCAGATGCCATGTGCTGGACTGACAAAAAGACTAGGAATGACTTGATAGAGTGGAATCATTTGCAAAACTACCCACGTATTCAGGGATCAAGGATGGCTTTTTAATACACGTAACCTTGGTTATGGTTCCTGGCCAGAACAACTCTCTTTGTATATTCATGAAGCTGCTCACGTCCCTCAAAGCATGAGGGCTGAATTCTGGATTTCAATGCCTAAAGAATACAATGTTAATGTTCATGCTGTTCTGATGGTCACGTCTGTGAAGAAACAGGTGCATCCCCATCTGCACTATAGCATCTACAAGACCTTCTCAATTCCAAAAAAGGAGACATGGACCCTACAAACTGCTAAGATGATTACTAACCTCACAATGTGGAAACTGCACAAAAGATTAGCTTTATTAAGGAGGTAACTGTGAAGAAAACAAACATTATTTGTGTGGTTGGACACAAGTAGGAAACTTCAGAATTAATTCTCTTACAAATGAAGTTCTATTAAAGTTTTTCTACTAAAGCTCTTGTTGCCAAATATCTCTACTAGAAGAATTTTTATGAATTTGATTTACAGTAAAATATGAGCAATTTCTAAGTAAAAATTACTCAAAAGTCTCCCCCAATTAAAAAAATGCACAACTGTTCCACTTTATTGAGAGTACAGAATTGGCATTTAGACTGATTCACATTGCTCTCAAAGAACTATGCCTCTAAGTACTTTGATTCATTCCAAAGAAACTTATTATTTTCACAAGCTATCCTAGGCTGCCCAAACACTGAATCTTTAAGTAGATAACTTCACCTTATCTCATTGCCCAAAAGTTCTCAATCAACTTCTTTTTTTGTTTGCAACATTGATCATCAGCTTCCTGTATCGTATTTATTCTTACCACCTCATTCTCCCTCTATATTTCTCATTCCAGCCTGAAGTCTCATACTTTGTATCTTTAATCTGATCATAGGGAGTCATTTTTCCTCAGGCTACAGTTGATGCCCTCTCTTCCAAGGAACAAGTTTTGAACATTGCTGGTACTACAAGCTCAGCCTGAAAAAGCCAAAAGAACCATACTATAGAAATTGTAATTATGAATTATGCAGAACTCTCCTATACTTACTTTTATATCTAGTTGGATATATTATCCAAGTAAATAATGAATATAAATATAAAACAAAGAATATATAATGCAAACTGCTTCACAGAATTCTTTGAGAGTTCAGATAAATGTTACCAAATATTATTCAAATTTCCTTGAAAATCCACCTGATGTTGGCATATAAATAAATAAGCACAACTTACTTGATGTGCACCTAATTTGCTTATTTTATCTTCCCAAGGAAGATAAAATATGTTCCTGAGCTCTGTAGTAAAGTGGTATCCTATGAACTGGGCTGACTCATCAGCAAACAGCCATTCCTATTGATCTCAGATTATGCCAAGGCTGTCATAAAGCAGTTTTTACATAACTTTCTAGCCAAAAAGATAAATCCAAACATTGCAGCACACTGAAGTCTGATGCCGAGAGCTGGACCAGTAGTGTCAAGGGCTCCTGATGCTCAGAGCAAGGCTCTACACCCATTAGAACACTTCTGACCTTTTGCATTTGGGAAGTCGGCTACACGCAGTTCTAATAGTGCATATATTTGGTACAAATGGTCCAACTTAATCCTCCAAATATAAGTATAAGCTACCTCATACTGAACACTTATATATACTCAGTTCCAGCAGCGTTCAGTATTCATTATACAGAAATTTCCACTTGTTTATTTTGAATATTATTTAAATTTCATCACTGTATTTTTTTCTGCAAAAATTCAAAGCATTTTCTTTGATCTTTCCTTTTTATTCAGTTAGCCCAAGTCCCTGAAATTTCAAGATGGGTCTTGGCACTTGACAAGAGAACTGAATAAATTAGATATTTTCCTAATTCCCCTTTAAACTTAAAGAAGCACAAGTTAAAAGTTATTGTGAATGTCACATGAACTAATGGTGGCATCAAATGACTCTTATGGCACTTCGGAAAAGGATTTGTTGCTCATGTCTTTTGGATCACATCTTGGATAAGTTTCTCCTTTTCAAAACCATTAGGCATAGGTGGCTTTTGTGTTTTATTTTTAATTGCTGAAGAAAGTCTTGAGCGTTCCAAGAAAGTAAGAATAAAAAAACTAATGATACTAAAGTGAGCTTCTGTTTGCAGAGACAGCCTTTGGAGGAGGATGACTAATGCTTTGGGGATGAATCACCATAACAGAATTATGGGTGGTAGTTTCATCATAGCCTGTAGACTAATTTGCAATCAAAGAACACTTTTATTTCTTTGTCTTCATAATCCAATATTAAAATGTAAGAAAATTTCAATAAATGCAATAAAAACAAGGGGAAAATCCTGAATACTATATGTGTTTCCGTGACTATTCACAATGCCTATTTTAACAATATCTTTAAGTTCTAAATGAGACCAACCAGTATTTCCTCACTGTGGCCTCTTATACCATGATGCTCTACCTCTCTAGAGCCACCATTTAAATGTAGACTCTGTAGTCTGTGCAGTCTGAAAACGTGACGTAGATGATGGGCTTTTTGCCATACCTTTTCCAACTCCATTTTAGAAAATATCATAGGTACTTCACGAGTGTGACCAGAGCTGTAGCCTAAACTGAAGTAGGTTCTAAAACCTTGGTCCTACTTAATAGTGGGAAAAATGTAATGAACCCTCATATATCTTGCTTTATAAGTAAGGAGAAATGCTACTTACTACACGGAAATGAAATTAAAACTTAAAAGAAAATGTTCAATATCTTTTCCTAACTTTCTAGTTGCCTTCGATACTGGAAGCCCACAATGAACTCTAGTCAGCGTAGTGATATCTAACACCAAACCTTTTCCTTCTCCCTGTACTGACCCCTAACAAAAAGTTAATGACTCAGATTGTCTTAACAATGTGCTGCCTCACAAAACCACGTCCATCTGCCATCTGATCTCTGAAGATGGCATTAACTACATTGTCCGAAGTATGGTATCCAGAGATGTTTGGTTTAGTTCACAATTTGGAAGAGTTACAGAGCATGACACTCAGTCTGCCAAGCCTCCTGATTACCTCACCCATTGCAATCTAAGAGCAAATACAGGACAAGCTCAATGGGATCCCAGCGTCTAAAAACCATGACTGAAAGTAGAGACTGTAAATTTCTCAAATTAAACCGAAATGCCCATATACATTGAGAACACTTCATGTTTTTCATTATAAAGCTAGTCCACAAAGTTATATATTTAAATTCCAAGAATACCACCCCAAACATTATCACTTAGAAAAAGACTGAAAGGACATTGGTGTTAGGGAGGCGCTAACATTTGATGTTTGCTTACAGATAACACAGCACTTTCCTTCTTAGTTTATTACTTTTTTTTTTCTTTTTTTCAGAGCTGGGGACCGAACCCAGGGCCTTGCGCTTGCTAGGCAAGCGCTCTACCTCTGAGCTAAATCCCCAACCCCAGTTTATTACTTTTTAAGTTTAGCATACAAAGTGATGGGTTTCACTGTGACAATTTCATATATGTTTATCATTACACTTCTGGGTCGTCCTTCTCTGTCTCCATCTTGATTCTCCTTCCTTCTCCTTCTCTCCCACCTTACAGAAACTTTGTCCCTGCCCAATCATGGCCTTGACCTAACTTGTGCCAGCCCTCACATACATATTGATATCCACCTACACTTCACCCTTTCTGTCTAATTAAAAAAAAAGTTTTCTCTCAAATATAATCTGAGCACAACTATTATCATTTTGCAATTTAAAAGTATAAGCTATACCTAACACCCAGTCCAACATTTTACCAGTTAAACAGAATATTTAGTTATCTAATCCAGCTCCAGGAAGGCTTAAAATCCATGTTATATCCTGGCTGGCTTGTATACCATCTGATAACTATCTAATTAAATACATATTCTCAAAGTTAATCAGCCTGAGTAGGCTATGAGACTATAATCAGTTTTCAACCCCATCAGAAATGTGAGAATGACCAATATATCTGTAAATATAGGAAGCCTGACACGGCTTCTAGAACTGAGACAGGTTATAGAGACAATTTTCTACTCTCACAGTCCCCTGTCAGCAACACATGAGAGCAAGTCTTCAGCCTTCTGGCCTAGGATCATCTGACGGACTTTTGAAACTCAGAATTTCGAAGGGCTGATCACTTTTGAAACTCAGAATTTCGAAGGGCTCGGCAGAAATTATCAGTCAACTATTCTGTAATGTTCTCTTTTCTGGACAGTATTTAGTCTGTAGATGAACTGAGGCATTGCCTAGTGGCTGTCTCGCCACAATACATCACCTCACCTCAAGGTGGAGATGTTCAATTTCTTCTTTTTTTTTTTTTTTTTTTTTTTTTTTATTAACTTGAATATTTCTTATATACATTTCGGTGTTATTCCCTTTTCCTGGTTTCCGGGCAAACATCCCCTCCCCCTCCTTCCTTATGGGTGTTCCTCCCAACCTCCCCCCATTGATGCCCCCTCCCCAACAGTCTAGTTCACTGGGGTTCAGTCTTAGCAGGACCCAGGGCTTCCCTTCCACTGGTGCTCTTACTAGGATATTCATTGCTACCTATGAGGTCAGAGTCCAGGGTCAGTCCATGTATAGTCTTTGGGTAGTGGCTTAGTCCCTGGAAGCTCTGGTTGGTTGGCATTGTTGTACATATGGGATCTCGATCTCCTTCAAGCTCTTCCAGTTCTTTCTCTGATTCCTTCAACGGGGGTCCTGTTCTCAGTTCAGTGGTTTCCTGCTGGCATACGCCTCTGTATTTGCTGTATTCTGGCTGTGTCTCTCAGGAGCGATCTGCATTCACATTTTGATCATCCTGTCTTGAGTTTCATTTGTTCTAGGCATCTAGGGTAATTCAAGCATTTGGGCTAATAGCCACTTATCAATGAGTGCATACCATGTATGTCTTTCTGTGATTGGGTTAGCTCACTCAGGATGATATTTTCCAGTTCCAACCATTTGCCTACAATTTCATAAAGTCATTGTTTTTGATAGCTGAGTAATATTCCATTGTGTAGATGTACCACATTTTCTGTATCCATTCCTCTGTTGAAGGGCATCTGGGTTCTTTCCAGCTTCTGGCTATTATAAATAAGGCTGCGATGAACATAGTGGAGCACGTGTCTTTTTTATATGTTGGGGCATTTTTAAATACACCAAAGGGGAGCTGTTAGAAGCGGACATGTCTCAACAAAAGATAAATAACATTAAATGCCAGATTTTGTTGATTTCTGACGTTTTTGAAAATTATCTATTTACTCAAAGCATTTCTGAACTGTTAGGCCTTGACTATGCTCAGCCATTTCTAATTGAATTATCTCAAAATTACCCTTTTAATTACTCAGAACCATGAGTTTCTGAGTATAAAAAAATGAAATATTTGTCTTTCTGAGTCTTCTTTCATTAGAGTACATTTGAACACAGTTCCATTCATTTTCTTATAATTATCAAATTTTCATCCCTTTTTAACAACTGAAAAAGTTCTCTTGTGTGTATCTACCATTCTTTTCTTCATTTGCCAATCTGTTGGTGAACCTCTAGGGTGATGCCATAATTTTACTCATTTCTAGCTCATATCCAAGAGATTAATGGTACTTATTAGAATTTGATTAGATAGTCCTTAGTAATAGAATTTCTGAAAGTCTCTTACCACGGTCTACATGACAGTGTCTGCCAAGTCTTTTGATTTCTGTAGTATGTCTTTGTATGCTTAGAAATTAGTTCTATGCGGAACATCTTAAAAATTAAGATTCAGTATTCTGGAACCTCTATGGACCATTTGAATATGCTTTGTGAAGGAAAGTCATTCACAAGTTGATATTTGAGAGCTGAAGATATGAAAGATAATGGACAAGAAAAGTACATGTGTGCATGTGTGTGCACATGTGTGTGAATTAAGGTACTTGTTCTAGAATACCAAGAAAGCATCAACTCCCCAGAACAAGGATGAACATAAACACTCACAAATTTGCCCATAGGCAACTGATTAAATGTGTCTCTGTGTGTATGTGTGTGTGTTTGTGTTTGTGTGTGTGTGTGTATGTGTGTGTGAGAGTATGTATGTGTATGTGCGTCTGTATCTGTGTGTGTTTACATGTATATATTACAAAATGGCTTCAAATGATTAAAGATGCTACAGAGTTCAAGGATTTGAACTCAAGGCCTTACTGGAAGGCAATGGTAGAAAATGGGTATAGATGTAAACTAAATAAATGCGAAGTTGCTAGATGCATACCACCCCGCTGGAGAACACAAAGCTGAGTCACAGGACCTCAGGGCTCAGCTAGGCTGCAGAGGTTAGAGACCATGGGGGCTAATTGTAGCAGCTCTCAAAATGGAGACGAATTCTATTTTGTAAAATGGACTAACCTAGGGTCAAGTACAGCTTGAAAGCCACATTGCCATTTTCTTTCTGATAAGTGAATTAAACCCCAAGAATGAAGCAAAGATTGCATCCAAATTTAAGCCATAAGTAAAAACACATGCATATGTATGCGCATGTATACATAAGTATGCATCATATATATACATATATATGTATATATATATACATGTACACATACACAAAGACATGCACAGAGCTGGGAGGTCCCTTTGGTCAGGTGCATGTGGATTCTGTTTTATATTGCTATAAGCAGGACACATTAATACCAGTTCCCCTTCATACTGTGTGGTTTTTCATACTAGCTATAGATTGGATTCTCTGAGGAACTATTTTTAAATATTCACTTTAAAGCCTCACCCCAAACTAATTCAATGAGAATTTCTCTAGGCACAATGCAGAAACTGATATTGCTATAAAAGGTCCCCAAATGATTAGTATGTATCCTGCTGCCTGGCTGAAAGCACAACTCTATAAGGGATCTATGAAGTTGCTCTTGGTGCTCACTGTTGAATTTCTATTCTTGTCAGGGAGAACGGTCCATCTAAGGCTGCTAGAACTCTAACTGCAGCCAGCCCATAACTCTACATTCCACAAATAATTTATATTCTTGTTTCAATAGAATTTTTTCTTTTGTATTATTATTGAAAATTGTTTCTACTCTCATATAATACATCCTGAACACAGTTACCCCTCTCCCAACTCCTCCTGGTTTCCCCATACCTCCCCCTTTACCCCCGCCAAGCCAAGTCCACTCTTCCTCTGTTTCCCTCTAGAAAAGAGCATATTTTCAAGAGACAATGACCAAATAAAACAAAACAAAATACAATAAGCCTTTATATCAAGGCTAGACAAGGCAATCCAATAGGAGAAAAGGAGTCCCAAGAACATGCAAAATAGTCAAGGACACATTCCCTCCCATTGTTAAAACATCTCACAAAAACACCAAGCTAACAGCCCTAACATATACACAGAGGACCTGGTGAAGCCCTATGTAGGCTTGCACTTGTAGTTTCAGTTTCTGTGAGCCTATATGATCCCATCTTAGTTGAATGTGTGATCCATGTTTTTCAAGTGTCCTCCATCTCCTCTGACTCAGAATTTTTACTTTCCTTCTTCTGCTGGGTTCCCAATCTCCAAAGGGTGGGTGACATCCAATATAGACTCTCTCTCTCCACATAATGTCTGGCTGTGGGCCTCTGCACCTGCTCCCATCAGCTGCAGGGGAAAGCCTCTCTGATGACAACTGGGCAAGACACCAGTCTATGAGTATTGCAAAATATCTTTAAGAATCATCTCATTCGTTGTGTTTGTTTGTTTGTTTGTTTCTTTGTTTGTTTTTCTTCCTGTTGTGTTTGGTTCTACCCTAGGTCTCTGGGATATCCAGTCTCCAGTTTCTGCCCATCCAGCCAAGTGGAGGGCATGGGCCCACTATCCTAGAGTGGGCCTCAAGTTAAACCAAACATTGGCTGGACATGCCCACCACCATTGCATCTGTACATCTAACAGGCAAGACATATTGTAGGTCAAGGGTTCTCTGATTAGATTGGTGTCCAAATTTCTTTTTCCATAGCCTGCAGAGTTCCATCATGCACCAAAGAGATTAGAGCACAAGGGTGAAGGCTCTGTGCAAGCACCAGATTGACCTCTCTATATTTAATGAACTGTGTGAGCATTGTGTTCAGCAATGGGGCCCCACAGGGGCCCTAGTGTATTTTCTTTATGCCAATTTCCTATGAACATCACACACAATAAAAACCTCACTTAGGATCTGCCTTCTGGTCTGCATCTGCACCAGTGGCAGATACATAGCAGCACACCACGTCCCAACCTACAGCTGTACCTGCTTCCCAAGAGGCAGACTCCAACAAGACACACACAGATGAGAACACCACCACCTCCCAGCCCCATTAACCCTGCCTCAGATGACCCCACCAAGCATAGCAGCAGTGGGTTCTGCCCCACCCTGCTTGAGTTCCATATTCCTTCTGGTCTGCACCTGTACCAGTAGCAATCTTGAAGCAGTGCACCATACCTACCCCACAGTTCTGCCCTCCTCCCAAGAGACAGGTTCTAACCTGACAAACATAGCAGACACAGATCAGCACCCTGCATCCCAACCCAAATCTCTACCTGGCTCTCAGGAGGCCTGCTCAAACCTGAAACATACAGCTCCATCTGCCTCCAGGGAGGACTACTGCAATGCGAAACACTCACTCCAACCAACACCAGAGACCAGATGGCCAAATGCAAGCTCAAGAATGCAATCAACAGAAACGAATTTAATGTGGCACTATCACCACCCAGCTCTCCTACCCTGGATATCCTAACACACTTGAAGAGCAAGACTGTGACTTTAAATCCCATCTCAATAATATTCAGTTCTCTAAGACAACTTCAATGTTACAGCTTTTATTTCAATGTCTGGGATTCACACATGATCTTCTGTGCTCCTTCTCCAAAGGATCTGTGTCACTTCCCCACCTTTGCACTCTGTAACACTCTAAGCTCAGGTTGATCCACTCCACTTCCACTGCTGTTCTTGGCATCTCCAGTATTCTGCTGGAACTAGGCTTCACCAATAGACTCTGAGAGCTTCATTTCATGGTATCAAGCCTCAAATCCTTTATATGACCCCTTCAGTCTTGGATCATAAATTAAAACTGAGGCTGTACCTTCCATGGCCACTACAGTGCCAAGCCTCAGCTGTTCTTCACGACCCCTTCAAAACCAGTTCCAGCTGTGTGACTTTTACACATTATCAAGTCCAGCTGCAGCACAAAGTACAACCTTGGCATCTCTGAAACACAGCTTCTTTATGTTCTCAGATATCAGTTCCCAGAGAAAACCTCAGTGATGTTGGTCTCTTCTTAATCACTGCTAATTTCTTAGCTCCAGCTAACCAGCATCAATTGTCCCAGTAGTCCCTTCTATTTTTCACTCTAATGTCGGAGTCACATGGCCAAAGCTGAGAAGTTCTGCTGTTTGTAGGACCTGGAATATAGTCCGCTTGTTCTGTTACATTATCACTAGCTTTCTGTTTTCCAACTCCTTCACTACCTAAGCTTGGCTGTCCTGGATCATGCTTTGTAGATTGACCTTGAATTCAGAGATCTGCATGCCTGTCTCCTGGAATTAAAGGTGTGTAACACCATGCCTAGATTTAAGCTTTTTTTCACCTACAACTTGCTCTGTCCCAAGCTGGCCTTGAACTAGTGATCTGTTTGGCTTTATCTCCTGAGATTAAAGGTGTATACTACCATGCCTGGATCTAAATTTAGCTGGGTAGGATCTTGCCCCAAAGTCCTATTCTCTTAATCTGCAATCTCCTAGAACACAGGAGCTCCGTTTCACTTCCTGGTGTCCCTTTAATACTTGAACCACATATTTTATATTTTTACTTTCTAAGCTTGCTACACTTGTTCAAATGCTCTCATGGGACTTAACTAGACAACAAAGTCTCTGCTGGGCTTTTTTGAGATTTCCTTTGTCAATATAATTAATATAAATTTCTTTACCTTAGCCTCAGGTAGATTCTTCAGGCAAGGGCAAAAAGCAACCACATTCTACATTAAAATACCGCAAAAACAGTCTCTACACCACATACTGAAATTCTTCTCCTTGGAAACCTCTTGGGCAAGGTCTGCATAGTTCAAATTACTCTCAGCAACAAAGTCTTCCATATTCCTACTAGGTTGGCCCATTAAGCCCCATTTAAAGCATCTAGCGTTTTCTAAATCTAAAGTCCCAAAGTCCCCATTCTTCCAAACAAAAGCATGGTCAGGCCTATCACAGCAATACCCTAGTCCCTGATGCCATTTTTTTTTTCTTAGTTAGGGTTTTACTGCTATGAATAGACCATGGCAAGTCTTATAAAGGACAACATTTAATTGGGGCTGCCTTACAGGTTCAGAGGTTCGGTCCATTATCTTCACGGTGAGAGTGTGGGAGCATGGCAGCATCTAGGTAGGCATGGCGCAGACAGAGCTGACAGTTCCATATCTTCATCTGAAGGCTGCTAGTGGAAGACTGACTTCCAGGCAGCTAGGATGAGAGTCTTAAACTCATACCCACAGTGACACACCTCCTCCAAAATGGCCATACCTCTTAATAGTGCCACTCCCTGGGCCAAGAATATACAAACCATCACAAGAGGATATAAAAAAAAATCCCTTTAAAGAAATACAGGAAAATACAATCAAAAGTGAAGGAAATGAATAAAATGGTACAAATAGAAGTAAAAAAGAAACACAAATGGAGGCAAGCAATCATGGAGATGGAAAACCTGTGAAAGAGAACAAGTATTACAGGCACAAACATCACCAACAGAAAACCAGAGATGGAAAAATATCGGGCATAGAAGATACCATAGAAGAAATTGATACATTGGTCAAAGAAAATGACAAGTGTAAAAAGTTCCTAACTCAAAGCATCCAGGAAATTTGGCATGCAATGAAAAGAGCAAATCTAAAAATAATAGGAACAGAAGATGACGAAGACTCCCAATTCATAGGGCCATAAAACACCTTCAACAAGGTAAAAGAAAATTCCCTAAAGAAAGGAAGGTTATAAACATACAAGAAGCTTACAAAACACCAAATAGATTTTAACAGAAAAGAAAATCCCCCTGCTATATAATAATCAAAACATTAAATATACAGTACAAATTGAAAGCTGTAAGGAGAAAAGGCCAAATAATATATAAAGGCAGAGCTATCAGAATTACACATGAATTCTTTTTTTTTTTTTTTTTTTTTTTTTTTTTATTAACCTGAGTATTTTTATGTACATTTCAGGTTATTCCTTTCCCGGTTCCGGCAACATCCCTTCCCTCCCCCTTCCTTAGGGTGTTCAGGACCCACTGGGGGTTCAGTCCAGTCCAGGGCTTCTTCCACTGGTGCTCTTATTTAGATATTCATTGCTACCTACGAGGTCAGAGTCCAGGGTCAGTCCATGGTATAGTCTTTAGGTAGTGGCTTAGTCCCTGAAGCTCTGGGTTGCTTGGCATTGTTGTAGCTCAAGCTTTCCAGTTCATTCTCTGATTCCTTCAACGGGGTCCCTGTTCTCAGTTCAGTGGTTTGCTGCTGGCATTCGCTTGTATTTGCTGTATTCTGGCTGTGTCGCTCAGGATCGATCTACATCCTGCTCCTGTCGGTCTGCAATTTTTTGTTTCATCCATCTTGTCTAATTGCGTGGCTGTATATGTATTAGCCACATGTGGGGCAGGCGCTGACTGTGTGGTCCTTCTCTCTCTATTTTACTCTTTGCCTCTCTATTCCCTCTATTCTCTATTCTTGATCCCCTTTTAAAGAAGGAGTGAAGCCTTCACATTTTGATCATCCGTCTTGAGTTTCATTTGTTCTAGGCAACTAGGGTAATTCAAGCATTTGGTCTAATAGCCACTTATCAGTGAGTGCATACCATGTATGTCTTTCTGTGATTGGGTTAGCTCACTCAGGATGATATTTTCCAGTTCCAACCATTTTCCTTCGAATTTAAAAAAGTCGTTGTTTTTGATAGCTGAGTAAAATCCATTGTGTAGATGTACCTCATTTTCTGTATCCATTCCTCTGTTGAAGGGCATCTGGGTTTTTCCAGCTTCTGGCTATTATAAATAAGGCTGCGATGAACATAGTGGAGCACGTGTCTTTTTTATATGTTGGGGCATCTTTTGGGTATATGCCCAAGAGAGGTATAGCTGGATCCTCAGGCAGTTCAATGTCCAATTTTCTGAGGAACCTCCAGACTGATTTCCAGAATGGTTGTACCAGTCTGCAACCCCACCAACAATGGAGGAGTGTTCCTCTTTCTCCGCATCCTCGCCAGCATTTGCTGTCACCTGAGTTTTTGATCTTAGCCATTCTCACTGGTGTGAGGTGAAATCTCAGGGTTGTTTTGATTTGCATTTCCCTGATGACTAAAGATGTTGAACATTTCTTTAGGTGTTTCTCAGCCATTCGGCATTCCTCAGCTGTGAATTCTTTGTTTAGCTCTGAACCCCATTTTCTAATAGGGTTTTTTGTCTCCCTGCGGTCTAACTTTTTGAGTTCTTTGTATATTTTGGATATAAGGCCTCTATCTGTTGTAGGATTGGTAAAGATCTTTTCCCAATCTGTTGGTTGCCGTTTTGTCCTGACCACAGTGTCTTTTGCCTTACAGAAGCTTTGTAGTTTTATGAGATCCCATTTGTTTCATTCTTGATCTTAGAGAGCATAAGCCATTGGTGTTTTGTTCAGGAAATTTTTCCAGTGCCCATGTGTTCCAGATGCTTCCCCTAGTTTTTCTTTCTATTAGTTTGAGGTGTCTGGTTTGATGGAGGTCCTTGATCCACTTGGACTTAAGCTTTGTACAGGTGATAAGCATGGATTCCATCTGCATTCTTCTACATGTTGATCCTCCAGTTGAACCAGCACCATTTGCTGAAAATGCTATCTTTTTTCCATTGATGGTTTGGGCCTTTTGTCAAAATCAAGGACCATAGGTGTGTGGGTTCATTTCTGGGTCTTCAATTCTATTCCATTGGTCTATCTGTCTGTCTCTGTACCAATACCATGCAGTTTTTATCACTATTGCTCTGTAATATTGCTTTGAGTTCAGGGATAGCGATTCCCCCTGAAGTCCTTTTATTGTTGAGGATAGTTTTAGCTATCCTGGGTTTTTTGTTATTCCAGATGAATTTGCAAATTGTTCTGTCTAACTCTTTGAAGAATTGTATTGGTATTTTGATGGGGATTGCATTGAATCTGTAGATCGCTTTTGGTAAAATGGCCATTTTTACTATATTAATCCTGCCAATCCATGAGCATGGGAGATCTTTCCATCTTCTGAGGTCTTCTTCAATTTCTTTCTTCAGAGTCTTGAAGTTCTTGTTGTACAAATCTTTTACTTGCTTGGTTAAAGTCACACCGAGGTACTTTATATTATTTGGGTCTATTATGAAGGGTGTCATTTCCCTAATTTCTTTCTCGGCTTGTTTCTCATTTGTGTAGAGGAAGGCTACTGATTTATTTGAGTTAATTTTATACCCAGCCACTTTGCTGAAGTTGTTTATCAGCTTTAGTAGTTCTCTGGTGGAACTTTTGGCATCACTTAAATATACTATCATATCATCTGCAAATAGTGATATTTTGACTTCTTCTTTTCCGATCTGTATCCCCTTGACCTCCTTTTTTTGCCTGATTGCTCTGGCTAGAACTTCAAGAACTATATTGAATAAGTAGGGAGAGAGTGGGCAGCCTTGTCTAGTCCCTGATTTTAGTGGATTGCTTCAAGTTTCTTCCATTTAGTTTAATGTTAGCCACTGGTTTGGTGTATATGGCTTTTTACTATGTTTAGGTATGGGCCTTGGATTCCTATTCTTCCAGGACTTTTATCATGAAGGGTGTTAATTTTTGTCAAATGCTTTCAGCATCTAATGAAATGATCATGTGGTTTTGTTCTTTCAGTTTGTTTATATAATGGATCACGTTGATGGTTTTCCTTATATTAAACCATCCCTGCATGCCTGGGATGAAGCCTACTTGATCATGGTGGATGATTGTTTTGATGTGCTCTTGGATCTGGTTTGCCAGAATTTTGTTGAGTATTTTTAAGTTGATGTTCATAAGGGAAATTTGTCTGAAGTTCTCTTTCTTTGTTGGGTCTTTGTGTGGTTTAGGTATAAGAGTAATTGTGGCTTCATAGAAGGAGTTCGGTAGTGCTCCATCTGTTTCAATTTTGTGGAATAGTTTGAATAATATTGGTACGAGGTCTTCTATGAAGGTCTGATAGAATTCTGCACTAAACCCGTCTGGACCTGGGCTCTTTTTGGTTGGGAGACCTTTAATGACTGCTTCTATTTCCTTAGGAGTTATGGGGTTGTTTAACTGGTTTATCTGTTCCTGATTTAACTTCGGTACCTGGTATCTGTCTAGGAAATTGTCCATTTCCTGCAGATTTTCAAGTTTTGTTGAGTATAGGCTTTTATAGTAAGATCTGATGATTTTTTGAATTTCCTCTGAATCTGTAGTTATGTCTCCCTTTTCATTTCTGATTTTGTTAATTTGGACACGCTCTCTGTGTCCTCTCGTTAGTCTGGCTAAGGGTTTATCTATCTTGTTGATTTTCTCAAAGAACCAACTTTTGGTTCTGTTGATTCTTTCTATGGTCCTTTTTGTTTCTACTTGGTTGATTTCAGCTCTGAGTTTGATTATTTCCTGCCTTCTACTCCTCCTGGGTGTATTTGCTTCTTTTTGTTCTAGAGCTTTTAGGTGTGCTGTCAAGCTGCTGACATATGCTCTTTCCTGTTTCTTTCTGCAGGCACTCAACGCTATGAGTTTTCCTTTTAGCACAGCTTTCATTGTGTCCCATAAGTTTGGGTATGTTGTACCTTCATTTTCATTAAATTCTAAAAAGTTTTAATTTTTTCTTTTATTTCTTCCTTGACCAGGTTATCATTGAGTAGAGCATTGTTCAATTTCCACGTATATGTGGGCATTCTTCCCTTATTGTTATTGAAGACCAGCTTTAGGGCCGTGGTGGTCCGATAGCACGATGGGATTATTTCTATCTTTCTGTACCTGTTGAGGCCTGTTTTTGACCAATTATATGGTCAATTTTGGAGAAAGTACCATGAGGAGCTGAGAAGAAGGTATATCCTTTTGTTTAGGTAGAACGCTCTATAAATATCCGTTAAGTCCATTTGGCTCATGACTTCTCTTAGTCTGTTCACGCTCTGTTTAATTTCTGTTTCATGATCTGTCCATTGATGAGAGTGGGGTGTTGAAGTCTCCTACTATTATTGTGTGAGGTGCAATATGTGTTTTGAGCTTTAGTAAGGTTTCTTTTACGTATGTAGGTGCCCTTGTATTTGGGGCATAGATATTTAGGATTGAGAGTTCATCTTGGTGGATTTTTCCTTTGATAAATATAAAGTGTCCTTCCTTATCTTTTTTGATGACTTTTAGTTGAAAATTGACTTTATTTGATATTAGAATGGCTACTCCAGCTTGCTTCTTCCGACAATTTGCCTGGAAAGTTGTTTTCCAGCCTTTCACTCTGAGGTAGTGTCTGTCTTTGTCTCTGAGGTGTGTTTCCTGTAGGCAGCAGAATGCAGGGTCCTCGTTGCGTATCCAGTTTGTTAATCTATGTCCTTTTATTGGGGAGTTGAGGCCATTGATGTTGAGAGATATTAAGGAATAGTGATTATTGCTTCCTGTTATATTCATACTTGGATGTGTTATGTTTGTGTGCTTTTCTTCTCTTTGTTTTGTTGCCAAGACGATTAGTTTCTTGCCTCTTCTTGGGTATAGCTTGCCTCCTTATGTTGGGCTTTTTACCATTTATTATCCTTTGTAGCGCTTGGATTTGTAGAAAGATATTGTAAATTTGGTTTTGTCATGGAATATCTTGGTTTCTCCATCTATGTTAATTGGAGAGTTTTGCAGGATACAGTAGCCTGGGCTGGCATTTGTGTTCTCTTAGGGTCTGAATGACATCAGTCCAGGATCTTTCTGGCTTCATAGTTTCTGGCTTAAAAGTCTGGTGTGATTCTGATAGGTCTGCCTTTATATGTTACTTGACCTTTTTCCCTTACTGCTTTTAATATTCTTTTTTTCTTTATTTTGTGCTTGGTGTTTTGACTATTACGTGACGGGAGGTGTTTCTTTTCTGGTCCAATCTATTTGGAGTTCTGTAGGCTTCTTGTATGCCTATGGGTATCTCTTTTTTTAGGTTAGGGAAGTTTTCTTCTATGATTTTGTTGAAGATATGTACTGGTCCTTTGAGCTGGGAGTCTTCACTCTCTTCTATACCTATTATCCTTAGGTTTGATCTTCTCATTGAGTCCTGGATTTCCTGTATGTTTTGGACCAGTAGCTTTTTCCGCTTTACATTATCTTTGACAGTTGAGTCAATGATTTCTATGGAATCTTCTGCTCCTGAGATTCTCTCTTCCATCTCTTGTATTCTGTTGGTAAAGCTTGTATCTACAGCTCCTTGTCTCTTCTTTTGGTTTTCTATATCCAGGGTTGTTTCCTGTGTTCTTTTCTTGATTGCTTCTATTTCCATTTTAATTCCTTCAACTGTTTGATTGTGTTTTCCTGGAATTCTTTCAGGGATTTTTGTGTCTCCTCTATGGGCTTCTACTTGTTTATTTATGTTTTCCTGAATTCTTTTCAGGCATTTTTATGATTCCTCTCTGTAGGCTTCTACTTGTTCTCTAAGGTAGTTCATCATGTCTTTCTTGAAGTTCTCCAGCATCATGGTCATATATGATTTTGAATCTAGATCTTGCTTTTCTGGTGTGTTTGGATATTCCATGTTTGTTTTGATGGGAGAATTGGGTCTGGATGGTGCCATGTAGTCTTGGTTTCTGTTGCTTGGGTTCCTGCGCTTTGCCTCGCCATCAAATTATCTCTAGTGTTACTTTGTTCTGCTATTTTTCTGACAGTGGCTAAACTGTCCTATAGGCCCTGTGTCAGGAGTGCTGTAGACCTGTTTTCCTCTCTTTCAGTCAGTTATGGGGACAGAGTGTTCTGCTTTCGGCCTGTAGTTTTTCCTTTTCACAGGTTTTCAGCTGTTCTGTGGACCTGTGCCTTGAGTTCACCAGGCAGGTCACTTGCAGCAGATAAGTTAGGTCTTACCTGTGGTCCCGAGGCTCAAGTTCGCCAAGGGGTTCTGCCCACGGGCTCTCCTCAGGCAGCAACCAGGAAGATTCGCCCCCTCTTCCGGGGGCCTCCGGCACCAGGGTTCCAGATGGCCTCCGTGTTTTCCCCTCTGAATCAGTAATGTGCAGAGAGCAGTCTCTTCTGGTTTCGAGAGGCGGTCTGCCTCTCTCTGAAGGTTTAGCCTCCTCCCACGGGATTTGGGTGCAGAGAACTGTTTAGGTTCCGTCTTCAGGCAGGCTCCTCCACGGGATTTGGGCAGAGAATGTTTCCCCGGTTCGGGCAGGGCTCCTGAGCCCTGGGCCCTTCCCACGGAGCCCAGCCTTATACAGTTTCCTCTTGGGCCAGGGATGTGGGCAGGGGTGGGCAGTGTTGGTGGTCTCTTCTGCTCTGCAGCCTCAGGAGTGCCCACCTGACCAGGCGGTAAGGCATCTCCCACACGGTTCTGGGAGCAGAGAGCTGCTGGGGCCGATCGAGGCACACATGAATTTTAACAGAGAGATACTAAAAGCCAGAAGAGCCTGAGCTTTGCAGACCCTGTGAGACCACAGATGGCAGCTCCCATACTGCCATACCCAGCAAAACTCTAAATATCCATAGAGAAACAAAAATATTTTATAACTAAATCAAATTTAAACAATATCTTTCAAATAGTCCAGCCGTACAGAGCATAATAGAAATAAAACTCCAACACAAAGGGAGTAACTACACCAAACAAAAAACAAGAAATAATCAACTCACAGAAAAACCAAGAGAATTACACACACTCAGTAACAATCCCAACATCAAAATAACAGGGACTAACAATTATTGGTCATTAATATCTCTCAACATCAAAAGGCTTAATTCACCAATAAAAAGACAGAGGCTAGCAGACTGCATATATAAACAGGGTCCATCATTTTTCTGCATACAAGAAACAGTGGGAATATAGAGCCTGTAGGGCAGGGCCCCCCTCCCCCAGTGGCAGGACAGGGACATCAACTCACTCATTAAACTTTAGACCCAAAATTTTTCCTGTCTAAAGGAAATGCAGGGATAGAACAGAGACTGAAGGAAAGGCCAAGCAATAACTGGCCCAACTCAAAACCCATCCCTTGGGTAAACACCAATCGCTGACATTATAAATGATACTCTGTTATGCTTGCAGACAGGAGCCTAGGATAAATGTCCTCTGATTGGCTATGCCCAGCATCAGGTGGAAACAGAAACAGATAGCCACACCAAACTAGCTGTAGGTTAGGGACACCTATGGATGAGTTAGAGGAAGGATTGAACTCAAACAAGTAAATGGGAATCTACAGGAAGACCAACAGAGTCAATAAACATGGACCCCTCGAAGCTCTCAGAATTTGAACCACCAAAGAACATATACAGGCTGGAATCACACCCCTAGCTCCTGGGCAACATATGTAGCCAATAGACAGCCCAGTCTTCATGGCTGCCCTATCTGGCTTTAGTGAGAGAGGATGAGCCTAATCTGGCAGAAACTTGATGGTCCAAGGTAGGAGGTATCAGATGAGGATGTCCCACCTTCTCAAAGGAGAAGGGGAGGGAGTATGGAAGGAAGGGACTTAATGAAAGAGAGATAGGGAATTGCATTTGGGATGTAAACAACTAATATTTTAAAAGAAGATGAAATAAACAGAAACTAGTATAGTGGGGGGAAACCTCAGAAATTTTTAAGCATGTTATTCTCATTGTATGTTTATTGATCTTTATAATGAGAGATTTTCCTTCTTCCTAACTATTCCCATCTCAAACCCATTGGAAATAGGATGCTTGGGTGGGAATGCAAGATTGAAAATTTACCTTTTCTAGTCAACTGGCTTTCTTATGCAGAACTCCTCAGGGAGCAATAGTAAGACTGGGGAACACAGACAGCATCCTTGTTCTAGCTAACGTCATTTTCACCACTTCTGTAAATGAGCTAGCATGCAGGCTGTCTTTGTTGGTCCCTGTCTTGTGGTACTTTATAGTTAGAAACAGCTAGCAAATGCCAGCCTCCTGGCTTTGTCTTACTTCTACTTCCAGTGCTGTAGCAAAGGCCACCAGTGATATTTAATTAGATATTTTTCACAAACTAATAAGAACCAACAGCTTTACAACCTTTAATATCTGTGTTGCTGTCTTTCAGAGCAGGTTAATTCAAGTCAGTGTTTGCTATTTTCAAACTTTTCATAGATAAAACTTTTTTGGGACCTACTTTTGTACTATTAATGTACATGTTTAGCTATAGGTAATATATAAGACAAAAGAGTTTAATGAAAAGACAATCAAATAGAACCTTAATGTGGAAGGAACAGGGAAGAGTAGAAAATATGTAAAAATAGTTTCCAAAACAGGAGACCAAAATACATATTGTTTGTTTTATGTGGATATGTAGAGATACATGTCACTTATAGTATGGGAAATGCAAGTTAACAAACACTATTTACTTACTTATTTGGTGCAATTTGTTCTCACCATCTGGTTATTTTTATACCATGTTTTCATTACCAAGTACTGATAAACTGAATAACAAGCTCTACTAGTGGGAGTGTTGCTTGCAGTACTGTATATGCAGAATTATTTTGTTAATATCTAGAAATACTGAAGATGAGCAAACCCAACTACCAGAAAAACAGTCATCACAGCCATAAGAAATGCTGGTGAGGTGTCACAGATACGCTGGAAATGAACAGACATTCTCACAAGGAGACCGACAGACCCTCAAGGCTGGGAATGAAAGGAAAGCTGAAAGCTAGAAGCGCCTTGCATGAGCTGTCAGTGCAGCTGCCTAGGGAGTTTTTCTATCCCTGAGGACCCTTCCCTTGATCAGCATGACAGCACAGAATTTACAAGTAGGGCCTCACTCCTAACTCAGCTACACACCACAGACATACATGAATACATGCCCTCATGCACACACATTCACGGGCAACTTAGATGTGAACAGACTTATTTCAGTAAAAAGGTAGACTACAAATAGAATCATACAAAAGAGAGAGAGAGAGAGAGAGAGAGAGAGAGAGAGAGAGAGAGAGAGAGAGAGAGAGAGAGAGAGAGAGAGAGAGAGGAGATGGGTCAGCTTGTAAAAACATTCTGAGCCCTTTTAATTTTGGTTTCGTACTATTGTATGGCCTTGGTGTTCCTGGTTGAATAAATTAACAATAACATGAACTAGAGAATGTGCATGGCAGAAATATTAGCAAGTATAGCTGGTCTTTGCTACTTTGTGGGTTCTTCTTTTTTCTTTATACCCCTGGTTTCATCTCCTATCACCAATAGGAGACAGAAGGATAGAGGGGAGACAGAGATCTCTAAATCTAATTTCTCTCCTTTTCCTTCATTTTTGAGCATGACTACTAACAAACCCCATCCAATCCCCGTGAATGACCAACAGCCACCAATCCATCCTCTCAGGGCTCTTACATTTATATACCCTCTGAAAAGTTCCCATAATGTTAAATGTCACACAATTGCAGAAACTATCTCCAGCTGACAAAACCATGCCTCTCCTGGAGCATTAGGCAAATCATTATCAACTGCTGCAGACATATCTTGGGATTAAACCTGGGATTAAAACATACTTTTATAATATTTCTGTGCTTTTAAAGAAACCAAACTTCCAGTTACTACAAGCAAGCTCTTGGACACATCTTGGATGTCTCACAACTCCTTCTATAAAAGGACTGTACAAAAAAATAGAAAGCAAGAGGACTCTTCGGTATGAATTAACACAGGGAAAAGAGCGACAAGAACCAAGGGAGAGAGGGTGGAAGAAAGCTGAGCAGGAATTAGGCAGGAAAGGCCATCATAGTGATGTAGTGACGCTCACCTGTTGAATACTAAAGTAGGTACGACTACAGTAGACTCACAAGTGTGTGTGCTGTGTAGCGGTAAGTCCACAGAGAGACTTCAAATGTCTACATAGAACAAATAATGAGTCAGTTAATGTATAGAATTTTACTGTAATACTGTGTAACACTTTTGATTGAAAATTACTACATTTAAAACTATGCATAGACAGCTGGTGTGATGGCTCAGCAGGTAAGGCACCTGACATCAACTCTGATGAACTGAGGGTTCTTTAAGATCCACATGGTAGAAGGACAAGATCAGTTCCCACATTTTCCTCTGACAGACAGACACACACACACACACACACGCACACACGCAGGCATGCGATAATAAGGCATAAATAAAACCATTTAAAAATTAAATATACATTTCAAAAATAAAAATGAAAAATTACTTGGAGTCCTAGCACATAAATCAACTAAATTTTAAATTTTAATATTATTGATGTTTATATATGATAAAATATGAGAAGAGTGAATACAATATTGAAATAATAAGCAACTTTTAGAAAGAATGAAGAAAAAATGAGCACACTTACATTTTTGCTGAGTTGAAGCACAGTCTTGCAATGTAGCTAAAGGTGGTATAAAACTTGTCATCCTCCTGCCTCAGCACTGCAGGTGTTGGACTGAAGGTATTGCCTTAAGTATGGACCACTAGATGTGGATCCTCAACGTTTATAATAAAACACAGCTCTCCTAATTGCTAATTAAGATAATCATGCTTTAAAAGAGAATCTTCACTAAGCTAAACTCAAAGTCAGATCATATGATTAGACAAAAACCCAACTTTCGGCAACTTGATACATGTCCTTCTTTAAATAACTCAAATTTCTCAAAGTATGACTTTCAGGAAGTTACAGGGATGTGTTCACAGTAAGCACTTGAGGAAAGGAGGCTCTCCAAAAACCAAAACCAAAACAACAGCAAAACATCAATTACAGTCATAAGCGAAAAGGTAAGTCTTCACACTAGACTTTTTAAAATCAAAATTAGGACAACTTTTTCTTTGGTTTTCATACTGATTTATGTACCTCAGTTTAATCTAAATTAATCTACCTGATTTATTCCAAGATTAAATAAATTAAATGCACCCACATAGGTCCACATTATTTATTTGCAAAACAATGTACACATAGATGCATAAATATGTGTGGAGACACACATGCAGTATACTAATGTCTGCCATGAGAGAAACTGACTGGCCAAAGAGATTAACAAAAGATACATTCTGAATAACCAACTGTAATCACATGGGACAGGCCCAAGACACTACAGGGCATAATCATATATCTACCTGAGCATTTGCACATCCCAGGGGAAATTGACATCTGATACCGGCAGACCTCAGGCATGGACCTTAGTCCTGCTGACCTGCTGACCTGCACATTTGCTGGCTGATGGATTTATAAGCACACAAAACTGGGAGTTCCCTACAAGGAAGTAGTGTTTAAAAATCCTCATGGGACATTCTGGGCTAGAAGTCAGTCTAGGCAAGCACACAACTCCTTTGTTATCAAGTCCTTTTTGAAGTAAAACAGAACAAGGAGAGAGATGATGGGAAGAATTCAGAGGCCTGCTCCATCTCTCCAGCCAACACTGGTTGCCTGCAAGCCAAGTCACTACCTGGGACACGGCAGCCACAGTAAAGAAGACCTCACTGAACCAGAAACACAGGGCTCACAAGAATGTGAATCTGGAAATAGGAAACAGGCTTAGATAGCTTAAAATTTTCCATAGCCTTGAATTACCCTGGTTTGTAAGGAAAGCGTCCATCATGGCAAACCGCAGGATCAGATTTCTATTTCATAATGCAGGTGCCCTGTAGTACTAGGTCACTAGAATGACCTTTGCACTGTATCAGATTCTCAGCATCACAAGTCTAGTAACTAGGAATGGCTTCTTTGTTTCAACTGGGAGAACTTGGTGAACCTTGGTGTAAGAAGCCCAGAACTAATGTCCTAGTAAAACCAGTATTTTCCTTGGTTTATTCCTAATGAAGCAGGTTTTATCAACAGAACTGTCAGGTTCTTTGGGTTATCTTCCATTGCAGAATAAAAAACCATATTAGCACCCAAATGCCCAGAACTTCGGAAATGTACAAGCAATTACTCTTTTATGACTATGACATGATAAATTGTATAGAGACCACTGTAGCCAAGGAGACAAAAATGTTCAAAGAACATTGCATACTCCTTCTCTGCAATAAAAAAATCTCTGGATGAAGGAGAATGGGATTCTGATCAACTCTGCATCTCTGCCTTGAAACAATGGTTCCAAATTCTTTTGAATCTGAATTTAACATAATTAACGTTGACAATGCTTGGTGAGTCAGACTCAGTGGGGAAAGGTCCTGAATGCTGCAGAGGCATAAATAGCAAGCCAGTGTTTGAAGACCTAGAAAAGAACACCGGAGTGGGTGGTGAGTGGAAACAGATGCTCTGTGATATGGAGGAGTAATGATCAGATAGTATTTTTAGTTCATCTTTAACTGTATTGAGGAGAGCGAATTCATTGTCTTATCTTCAAGAGTTACAGAGTTGCAATCAGTGAATTTGACTGGACATATCTGAGTGTGTTTGTGTGTGGCTGTATGGATGTGAGGATGTCTCAGTTTCCCTGTTCCTGTGATAAAGACAACATATGGGAAAGACATTTATTTTGACTCACACTTGAAGGGAAGTCACTTCACAGTCACTTAAGACCTCTGGTCACATTGTATCCACAATCAGGAAGCTGAGATCTACGAATGATGGAGTTCAGCTTGCTTTCTCAGTTCAGAACATCCTTTGGGCAATCATGCCACCACAGTAAGGATGAGCCTTCCCACCTCAATTACCCTTACCCAAACAATCTGTGTGAGAAATGAATCTTTGTAGTCCAACTCCGTGAAATGTTCTCTGCTTCCCTTGATTCATTAATGCAGGCTGAACCTAAAACACCTCCCCATTGTTTCAGATATTTAACATCGCTTACCTTGCCTGTCTTTTTTAAGTAAAAGTCAATGATATGAACTCTGCACTTTACAAAATAAGTCAAAATGCAAAAAAGGAAGCATATCACTCTCCATGGTTTCAGGGAAATGTAGGAAAAGCAGGGGCCTTGTGTTCAGACTTCTCTGTTGGAATGTGGAGAGTGGAAATAACAATGAAGAACTAAAGCTGCTCTAAACTTTGTCTGTGATGGCCTGTCTGTTTTTAACTCAATATCCTTTGAACTTTTATAAATTAGCATAGTAGAGAAATAAAATAATGCATGCCCTCACAGACAGGCCAAAGACTTTTTTTGTTAATGACCCTAGATCCTGTCTAGTGGGCAATGAATTAACCTTCACAGGTTTCATACTTGCTACCTACGTTGATACAGAAGAGTAGTTTGTTTAAATACTGAGTTATTTCGCTGTCCACATCAATGCGGCTCAGTTAATTCAAGTTTCAAATGTTAATCAAATGTTTTTTTATAAAAATTATAATTTTAAATTTTCTATTATTTCCTGTTAATTTAGTAACAGTGATCCCTAGTTTTAATATATAAGATTACAGAATTTTAGAGATATAAAATAGCATAAAACTGATCTAGTCTATGTCTACTTTTACAGTGTAAATTCAAGGCTAGTGAGAATAAGTCCCTGTACAACTCATCCAGTGAGTCAGATAGAAACAGAGACAGAGCAAGAATCAAGTTTCTTAAATCCTTCTCCACGGCAAGACCCTCTGCAGGAAAAACAAACTGACTCAAACCCAGTGTGAAAGCCAAATTCTTTTTCCTTTGGGAAAGAAATTAACATTTCTGGCAAAACGCTTAAGCAAATTTCTCACGAAGTTTAATTAAATCTTGTTATGGGACACTCTTTCCTTCCTACACAGCTGTCAGTCAACAGCGACCTTTAACAGGATTTTTTTTTCATTTATATATGACTTAGTGGCTCTCAAATTTTATTACATATTGGAACATCCCAAGGACATTTTAAAGTCCCAGTATCCAGTTCAAACTCCATAACACTAAAGGATAGTGTTAAGAAATAAAATCTAGACTCCCTTATCAAACAACTTTTAAGAGGTCCTCTGTCTAGGTAAGGGGCACAATGAGCAGCCCAGCTGAGAGGTCAATGCTAACCAACCAGTCACATGCTAGCAAGAATGAATCTTAGCTCTGGCTTTGAAAGCTTTTTTCCCTTTTCACATTGATTAACTTTTTTCTAAGTTAATGCCTTTGTAGTATCTCCAAGGTTAAATGATCTGCTTAGATAATTTTAAAAACAAAACTCTTAAAGAACAAAAAAGTCATCATTTAAAGTCTTTAGAGTTACAGTAGGGAAATCTAAGCTAATGTAGTTACTTGGGATAAATAAAATCACAGCTAGTGATCTACTGTGAGAAAAGCAGTCTGATTAACACCAAAGAAATTGTTTAATAAGCACTTTCTGCTTGTTCCACAGTTATGCAAGCACTCGCTTGCTCTTCATTAGACAATTACTGGACTGATAATGCCTTTATGAACACTAATCACTTCCCCTGGCCTCTTCCCGCCCAAAGCTGCATCTCTAATTGAGTTTGCCAAGGAGTTACATTATACAGCTGTCCATCACAGGTTGACAGGCCAATTTTCAGATCTCCTAAGTGGCCAGTCAGCTGACTACAGTATCTGGCAGAGAATTCTAGACATCAGAAACATATACATTATTGAAAATCTTATTTTCGGTTGGGTTTTTCTATTTTCTAAACTGGTTCCCCTGCATTCATTAACTTACAAGGAAAAGCACATGTTTCAACTCTATAAAAGTAGCCAAAATGAATGTTATTGACCCAGAGAGGAGAACTGTTTATTGAATTTTCAACAACTACCCTGACTAATTGAGCACTTTACAGACATTAACTTAGTCTTCACAAAAAATTATAAAGCAGAGTTCTATTTCACAATGATGTCAACTGAAACACCATGAGGTTGAGTAACATGAAAGACTGGTCAGAAGGTGCCAGTCAAGATTCTCACTGTTTGAAAATTATTATGGTGACCAGATTTTTTCTGTTATTATTAATCTATGAACAGAGACCTGAGACCAATGGAGATATTTTCAGTTGGCAAGGAAAATAGTTTTCCTTAGTGAAGAGACTCTAAAGTAGTTCCACAAATTTGTACTCCTAACAGTGATGAAGGCATGTTCCCCTGGCACATTTTCACCAGCATAAACTGTCGCTCAAGTTTTTGATCTTAGCCATTCTGACCAGTGTAAGATAAAGACTCAGCTGATGACTAAGGATATTGAATATTTCTTTAAGTGCTTCTCAGTCATTAGAAATTCATCTGTTGAGAATTCTCAATTTAGATCTATACTCCCTTTCTTAAATTGGCTTATTTAGTTTGTTGGTGATCCACTTGGATTTAAGTTTTATGCAGGGTGATAGATATGGATCTATTTGCATTCTTCCACATGCTGACACCCAGTTAGACCATCACAATTTGTTGAAGATGTTTTCTTTTTTCCAGTGTATAGTTTTGGCTTCTTTGTCAAAAATCAAGTGTCCGTAACTGTGTGAATTTACTTCTGGTTTTTCAATTTGATTCCATTGATTAATCTATCTATTTTTATGACAGTACCGTGCAGTTTTTATTACTATCGCTCTGTAGTACAGCCTGAAATAATAGACAGTGATACCTTTAGAAGTCCTATTATTGTATGTGATTGCTTTAGCTATTTTGTATTTTTTGGTTTCCATATGAAGTATTGTTTTTACAAAGTCTATAAAAATTGTGTTGAAATTTTAATGGGAGTTGCCTTATGTTGCCTTGTGCAGAGTCTTCATGTGTGACTCCTAATGCAGAAGTCTGGAATGTTTCTGACTATATTGTTTGCCTCTGGATCCCTTTCCCCTAACCTGGCTGCCTTCTCTAGCCTCAGTATAAGAGGATATGCCTAGTCTTACTTACATGCCAAGTCTTGTTGATACCCAATGGAGGCTTTCCCTTTTCTGAGAAGTGAGAAAGGTAGAGTTGGGAAAAGAAGGTGAGAGGGAGGGACTGGGAATAGAGGAGGGCAAGGAGGCTTTAATTGTAGTGTAAAATAAATAACTTAATTGATAAAAAAAAAAGAGAGAGAAGGAGACTCTAGCCACCCAGAGCATAGCAAACATGGCTCTGGCAAGCCTTGCCCTTCTCTCCCACTCCCTCCACCTCACTAAAAACCATTAGATCATATTCTAGAAGCTAGCTCCTAAGGTCCACTCCCTTCTTTAACCAATTCGTCTTCCTGAGGCTGACTACAAAGGTCCAACTCTTGAAGTATTGAAGTCCAGCAATCAAAAGTTCCCTTTAGCTTTAATTTGCATGCCCAATCAAAATTAAACAGCTCATCCTAACAAGAGGTTTCCACTTTACCTTTATAAAGCACATTTGCCTATGGACCTATTTGTCTCCTCTATCCAGAGACAGCTCTTTGTCCTCTGCCAACCCCGCCCCACATACAAACGTGCTTCTCCCCTCTCCCTTGCCCCTTCTCTCCCTTCTCCTCTGTTCTCTTCCTCTATCTCGGGTCTTTGCCTCTTATCCCTGTCTCTGTCCTTCGGGGCAAATAAATCTTTGTGCTGAAAACATGGTCTTGAGGTGTCTTGAGCTGACTTTGAGGTCCCTACAATTAGTAAAAAGAAGACAATCATGAGACCTTCTGTTAGTTAAACTGTATAAATTAGCTCTCTTGAGAGAATAAAATACATGTGTGTTGCCTATAAATGACTTTTTATAGACCAGGTCCCATGAAGGACTTGTACCTAAAATGTATATTTTCTAAAAGCCTCTTCGAACTCTATCAGAAACATGCCGATGTTGTCAATGATGGATAAGAGATTTAAATCAATACTTCACTAGAGACATTGCATAGGTAACAAATAAGCCAATAACATTCACAGCATGGCTCGTCTTTGGAGGAATGCTAATAGAAGATATGAGACATCACTGTTAGCACAGACGTAATGAAAATCCTAAAACAAATAAAATGACACAAAGTAATCATGAGGACAGAGAGCACCAGGAACATTCATGCTTTATAGGGTCTGTGGATATAAAGTGAACCAGAAGCATTTGAAAACAGTTTGTCGAATTTCATTCAAAATTATACATATACCTACTACACGATATAAAAATCTTTATTCACATAAAAAAAAGCATCCTCATATAAACACATTCACAGTAATGCTGGAGGCAGCTTTATTGATAACGTCCAAAAACTAAGTAAGGAGTTAGTGGCTTTCTATAGGGAAATGTGTAGTTATTTATCAACTAGTGGGTCACTGTTCTTCAGCAACTAAAGGGAAAAGCTATGATATTGTGGTGCATGCAAACTTATGGATGAGTTTCAATGTCACATTATAAGCAGAAGAAACTGTCTTCAGAGGCTACAAAGCATTTCATTCCATGACTATGATACCCTAGAAAAAGTGAAAATATATATAAACTAAAAACTGTGTTCACTGAAGGCTCGATACCAGAGAAATATTTGACCACAAAAAGACAGGAGGAAAGCCAGATTCAGTTGGAGGCAGAGGCAGAGGCAAGAGGATCTCTGTGAGTTACAGGCCAGCCTACTCTACAAAGCAAGTGTTGAGTTGTTCTATTTTAAAGCCCTGTCTCATAAACCAAAAGGGAAAATAAATAAAAAGCCGGTAGGAGATTGGTGGTTATGGGAGTCTATGGAGAAGCTGAGACTCCTACACACTCAGAAAAACAGTTCTGACATGTTAGTATATTTCAAATAAAATGCAAATTTTTGGTCTAGGAGAGGGTCCAGGGTACTGAAGACGATCCAAATTCCAAGCCATTTATCAGGTTCAATTATCTCATGTCAGTGGAGACAGTTATCTCTCATGTCTCTCTTTCATGTCTAGAAACCTGAAACAAATACATTACCAAAGATCTTATTTTTTGTTCGGTTTGCTATTTTCTGGACTGTTTCCTCTGCATTCATTAACTTTCGAGATGAAGCATACGCTTCAGGCCTATGAAAACAGCCAAAATGAATGTTATTGATCCAAGAGAGTAGTTATTTACTGAATTCCCAACAGATTCATGGCTCTGTGCACTTTAAACACATTAACACAGTTTATCTTCACAAAAATCTGAAAGCCTGTATGAGCTCTCATAACTATTAAGTTAACAAGTTCTTCTCCATTTCCTCTTTTTGGTGCCTATTTATCCTGGATAACAAGGCAAACACATAAATGATGGGCAGATCATCAATGCTCTAAGCCAACACCCTGCACTGTGTTGAGGGTTATCCTCACTAAACTCTCTTAATGCAAGTTGAAGTTACTTGAGTTTTATTTCAATGAAGAATGACCATCTCTGTACCTACATCCTGATGAGTACTCCAAATATAGGCTTATCGACATGCACCTCACATCTGCAATTTTCACCCAAATTGTGCCTGAAGTATTTTTCAGTAGTTTATATTTAAACAAATGAAAATAAGTGAAATATCCAATACAATTTGTCTCATGTTCTGTCTTTAACTGGTATGTTCCTGCATCATGCTTAAGGACTAACTTTATAAATGAAACAACCAAAGTGGTCTATCATCTAGTATATCTGCAAACAGCAGATTAAATCTGGTTTGGGTCTGTTGATAAAGCATGCATGGCTTGGAAAGGTTTGCTTGTTATCAGTAGTATTATAAGGACATTTGTAGAGAAGTATATTGGCAGATCTAACCCAGGGCCAAACTTGTGTTCTAATCAGTGGGCACCAGTAGTTCCAACTTTAATAGAGATATGTTTATGTAAATAGGCAGCTATCAACAGAAGATTAATTCATAGATACTGCCAATACTTAAATACCAAACCCAGAATGGACTAAAGCTTTTACCTGTGGGCCATCCTAAGACCCTTTCAGTGAGGGAAGGTATGATGAGATAAGCTTACCAAGCTACAAGCATAAAGCTTGTAATAATGGTTAAGTCCAATCAGCACACTTAAATATTTTGTTGTAGAAGAAGCTTAGTTGAACCAAGTGGTGTGAAAAACACTTGCCCTGATAAATCTGTAAAATAGAAAGTGTTATTTTCCAGGGTGTGGTGCCAGCAGCAGGATGTTACTTATTTATTTACTTTTGCTTCAGACAAATTCTGATCTTCTACAGGAGGGATACATGTTACATTTATAAGCATTAATGTATCCCATATTTCTCCTAGAAATATATCTCATTATATACCACTATAGGTAGTTTTCTTTCTTTATTAAACTGGTAGCTAAAGTTTACCGTGATGGGAACAATAATATTTACAGTTAAGTTTACAAATTGTGGGATAAGCAAAACCAAAAAATCGTTTTCATAGATGAATCTCATCAGTACGGTATCTGTAATATTTTAGTATAATATCCTAGTAGATATAAACTTCCCTGGTGTGCCAGAAGAAACTTGTGTTAGTTAAATTTCATGAAACAACTGTGGCCTTGACAAATTTGGTAGCATAGTTGGCTACCAAAAGATTTTTACTTAAAATTAAGATGATAAGGAAAAGCTGTAGGTTTAATGTTTAAAAATAGTTGGTATTTAGATATGGTGATACACAGCTGTAACACTTGCACTCCAGAGGCTGAGGCATGGACATAGTTAATTAGTGGCAAGCTTGAACTAAAAAAAATTAAAGATAAAATGCAAACAGATATTGATCTATCTCTTTTATATTAAAAGTGGAATACAACTAAGTTCATCTCATGACTAAAAAAGAAAATATTAAATATTTTTTTTCTTTCTTTTTTTTATTAACTTGAATATTTCTTATATACATTTCGAGTGTAATTCCCTTTCCCGGTTTCCGGGCAAACATCCCCTTCCCCCCTCCCCTTCCTTATGGGTGTTCCCCTCCCCACCCTCCCCCCATTGCCGCCCTCCCCCCAACAGTCTGGTTCACTGGGGTTTCAGTCTTAGCAGGACCCAGGGCTTCCCCTTCCACTGGTGCTCTTACTAGGATATTCATTGCTACCTATGAGGTCAGAGTCCAGGGTCAGTCCATGTATAGTCTTTAGGTAGTGGCTTAGTCCCTGGAAGCTCTGGTTGCTTGGCATTGTTGTACATGTGGGGTCTCGAGCCCCTTCAAGCTCTTTCAGTTCTTTCTCTGATTCCTTCAACAGGGGTCCTGTTCTCAGTTCAGTGGTTTGCTGCTGGCATTCGCCTCTGTATTTGCTGTATTCTGGCTGTGTCTCTCAGGAGCGATCTACACTTCTGCACTTCTTTGCTTCATCCATCTTGTCTAATTGGGTGGCTGTATATGTATGGGCCACATGTGGGGCAGGCTCTGAATGGGTGCCTTCAGTCTCTGTTTTAATCTTTGCCTCTCTCTTCCCTGCCAAGGGTATTCTTGTTCCCCTTTTAAAGAAGGAGTGAAGCATTCACATTTTGATCATCTGTCTTGAGTTTCATTTGTTCTAGGCATCTAGGGTAATTCAAGCATTTGGGCTAATAGCCACTTATCAATGAGTGCATACCATGTATGTCTTTCTGTGATTGGGTTAGCTCACTCAGGATGATATTTTCCAGGTCCAACCATTTGCCTACGAATTTCATAAAGTCGTTGTTTTTGATAGCTGAGTAATATTCCATTGTGTAGATGTACCACATTTTCTGTATCCATTCCTCTGTTGAAGGGCATCTGGGTTCTTTCCAGCTTAATATTAAATATTTTAAACTTTCTTTTTTAAGGAACTGTCATGTATTTATTCACAATTTATGTTTCTTTATAAAGCCATCCAATTCATTTTCCCATTTAAGACTGGATGGTTGTTTTGTGTTTAATTTTTGAGTTCTGTGTATAGTCTGGACCTTGACCCCTCAGATGACTACTGGGTCATGGATCCTTCACCTTACAGGATTCTTTTCACTCTCATGCTTGTTTCCTTTGCTGTGCACACAACACATATTTTATTTAAATTATTAATATTGACTTAAATATTACAATATTGCTTTTTAAATAATACTTGATATTACTTCGTGGTACTGTGGAGTCCTTCTCAAAGAACCCTTCATCCATATCTTAGAGTGTTTGCCCCAGGATTTCTTTCATTTTTTTTCTATTTTTTTCTTTTATAGGTTTTTTTTTAATTTAGATTTCAAATGTTATCCCCTTTCCTGGTCTCCCCTCCAAAAACTTGCTATCCCATCCTTCCTGCCCCTTCTTCTATGAGAATGCTGTCCAACCCACCTACCAACTCCTACCTTCCTGCCCTGGCATTCCCCTACATTGGTGCATCGAGTCTTCACAGGATCAAGGGCCTCTCCTTCCATTGAGTCCAAAAAAGGCCATCCTTTGCTACATATGCAGCTAGAGCCATGGGTCCCTCCACTGGTACTCTTTGGATGGTGGATTAGCCTTTGGGAGCTCTGGTAGGTTGATATTGTTCTTTTTCTTATGGGGATACAAACACCTTGAGCTCCTTCAGTCCTTTCTCTAACTCCTCCATTGGAGACCCTGTTTTTAGTTCAATGGTTGGCTGTGAACATCTGCCTCTGTATTTGTCAGGTTCTGGCAGAGTCTTTCAGAAGACAGATATATCAGGCTCATGTCAGCATGCACTAGTTGGCATGCACAAAACTATCTGGGTTTGGTGACTAGATGTGGGATGGATGCCCAGGTGGGGCAATCTGTGGATGGCCTTTTCTTCAATCTCTGCTCCACAATTTGTCTCCATATTTTCTCCTGTGAGTATTCTTGTTCCTCCTTCTAAGAAGGACTTAAGCTCCACACTTTGGTATTTCTTCTTGAGCTTCATATGATCTGTGAATTGTATCTTGGGTATTCTGAGCATTTCGGCTAATATCCACTTATCAGTGAATGCATACCATGTGTGTCTGCTTTTGTGGCTGGGTATTCTCACTCATGAGGATATTTTCTAGTTCCATCCATTTGCCTAAGGATCTTATGAAGTCATAGTTTTTAATTGCTGAGTAGCACTACATTGTGTAAATAAACATTTTCTGTATTCATTCCTCTGTTGAGGGACATCTGGGTTCTTTCCAACCTCTCACTATTATAAATAAGGCTGCTATGAATATAGTGAAGCATGTGACCTTGTTGTATGTTGGAGCATCTTTTGGATATTGGTCCAGGAGTGGTATAGCTGGATCCTCAAGTAGTATTATGTCCAATTTTCTGAAGAACCTCCAGACTGATTTCCAGAGTGGTTGTAACAGCTTGCAATCCCAACAATAATGGAGGAGTGTTCCTCCTTCTCCACATTCTAGACAGAATCAGTTGTCACCTGACTTTTATTTTATCTTAGCCATTCTGACAGGTATGAGGTGGAATCTCAGGGTTGTTTTGATTTGCATTTCCCTGATGACTAAGGATGTTGAACATTTCTTTACGTACTTCTCAGCCATTTCATATTCCTCAGTTGAAAACTCTTTGTTTAGCTCTGTAGCCCATTTTTAATAGGGTTATTTGATTCTCTCGAGTCTAACTTCTTGAGTTTTTTATATATATTGGATATTAGCCATTTATCAGATGTAGGATTGATAAAGATCTTTTCCCAATCTATTGATTGCCATTTTATAGTGATGACCGTGTCCTTTGCCTTACAGAAGCTTTGCAATTTTACAAGGTGACATTTGTCGATTCTTGATCTTAGAGCATAAGCCATGCATGTACATTTTAGGAAATTTTCCATCTGCACATGTCTTCACAGCTCTTCCCCACTTTCTCTTCCATTAGTTTCAGTGTATCTGGTTTTATGTGGAGTTTCTTGATCCACTTGAACTTGAGCTTTGTACAAGAAGATAAGAATGGTTCAATTTGCTTTCCTCTACATGCTGACCTCCAGTTGAACCAGCACCATTTATTGAAAATGCTGTCTTTTTACCACTGGATGGTTTTAGCTCCTTTGTCAAAGATCAAGTGACCATAGGTATGTGGTTTCAGTTCTGGATCTTCAATTCTATTCAACTTATCTACCTGAAGTTTTTAACACTATTGCTGTATAATAAAGCTGTAGGTTAGGAATGGTGTTTCCACTAGAAGTTCTTTTATATTTGAGAGTAGTTTTTGCTATCATAGGTTTTTTGTTATTCCAGATGAATTTGAAAATTGCTCTATCTAACTCTATGAAGAATTAAGTTGGTATTTTGATGGGGGTTTGCATTGAATCTGTACACTGTGTTCGGCAAGACAGTTATTTTTACTCTATTAATCCTGAGCATGGGAGATCTTTCCATCTTCTGAGAACTTCTTCAATTTCTTTCTTCAGAGACTTGAAGTTCTTGTCATACTGATTTTTCACCTTTTTGGTTAGAGTCACACTAAGATATTTTATATTATTTGTGACTATTGTGAAGGATATCATCTCCTAACTTCTTTCTCAGCCTGTTTATCCTTTGAGTATAGGAAGGCTACTGATTTGTTTGAGTTAAGTGTATATCCAGCCACTTTGCTGACATTGTTTATGAGGGTTAGGAGTTCTCTGATGAAATTTTTAGGATCACTTAAGTGTACCATCATACCATCTGCAAATAGTGATATTTTGACTTCTTCCTTTCCAATTTGTGTCCCTGTGACCTCTTTTTGTGGTCTACTTCCTCAGGCTAGGACTTCGAGTACTATATTGAATAAGTAGGGAGAGAGCAGGCAGCCTTGTCTAGTCCTTGAATTTAGTGGGATGCTTCAAGTTTCTCTCAGTTTAGTTTGATGGTGGCTACTGGTTTGCTGTGTATTGCTTTTACTTTGCTTAGGTATGGGCCTTGAATTCCTGATCTTTCAAAGAGTTTTATCATGAAGGAATGTTGCATTTTGTCAAATGCTTTCTCAGCCTCTAATGAGATGATAGTGTGTTTTTTTAGTTTGTTTATTACCTTGATAGACTTATATATGTTGAACAATTCCTGCATCACTAGGATGAAACCTACTTGATCATGATGGATGGTAGTCTTGATTTCAGTTTGTAAGACTTTTATTGAGTATTTTGCATCAATAATCATAAGGGAAATTGGTCTGAAGTTCTTTCTTTGTGGGGTCTTTGTATGGTTTAGGTATAAGTAAAATTGTGGCTTGAAAGAATGAATTGGGTAGTATTCCTTCTGTTTCTATTATGTGGAATAGTTTAAAGAGTATTGGTATTAGGTCTTCTAAGAAGCATTGTTAGAATTCTGCACTAAACCCATCTGGTACTGGGATTTTATTGGTTCAGAGACTTATAATATCTGCTTCTATTTCTTTAGGAGTTATGGGACTGTTTAGATAGTTTATCTGATCTTGATTTAATTTGGTACCTGGTATCTGGCTAAAAAAATTGTCCATTTCATCCAGATTTTCTAGTATTTTTGAGTATAGAATTTTGTAGTAGGATCTGATGATATATTTTGAATTTCCTCATTTTCTGTTGTTATGTTTTCCTTTCATTTCTAATTTTGATTTGGACATTGTCTCTGTGCCCTCTGGTTAGTCTGGCTAACTATAGACTGATCTATCTTGTTGAATTTCTTAAAGAACCAACTCCTGGTTTTGTTGATTTCTTGTACAGTTCTTTTAGTTGCTACATGGTTGATTTCAGCCCTGTGTTTGATTATTTCCTGCCATCTACTCCTGTTAGGTGTATTTACTTCTTTTTGTTCTAGACCTTTCAGGTGTGCCGTCAAGCTGATAGTATATACTCTCTTCTTCTAGTATATACTTTCCTTCTTGGAGGCACTCAGAGCTATGAGTTTTCCTCTTAGAACTGCTTTCATTGTGTCCTATAAGTTTGTGTATGTTGTGCCTTCATTTTCATTAAATTCTAAAAAGTTTTTAATTTCTTTATTTCTTCCTTGACCAAGTTATCATTGAGTAGAGCATTATTCAGCTTCCATGTGTATGTGGACTTTCTGTCATTTTTGTTGTTATTGAAAACCAGCCTGAGTCTGTGATGATCTGATGGGATTATCTCAATCTTCCTGTATCTGTTGAGTTCTGTTTTGTGATCAATTATGCCAGAAGCCATGCCTGCTTACACACCCTCTGTCTCAGGAATGTTTGAGGAATGGCAAGCCCATTTACACCCTCTGGGACACCTAGCCAGTTGTCCGTTCTTACGATTTTTACAGCTTCTGTCTCCAGCTCTCTGTTCTTATTACTCTATACCTGCAAGTTACGGTTTAGGGCTATAAGGAGGGTAGTGACAGTGATGGATCGGTCCTGAGTCCTGAGTGACCTTCCCGCCTGCTTGTATTTATAAGCCGCTGTTTTTAATTAAAGTTTGAGAGCTTGATCAGACCATAGACTTGCTCTTCTTCTTTGTGCCTCCTGTTCTCCATTCTTTCGCCCCTTCCCAGGTCTCTTCTGAACCCCCGCAGGCCAGGGCACAATCAGATGGTCAGTTTTGGAGAAAGTACCCTGAGGTGCTGAGTAGAACGTATATTCTTTTGTTTTAGGATGAAATGTTCTGTAGATATGTTAAATCCAGGGTTCATAACTCCTGTTAGTTTCACTGTCCATTGAGGAGAGTGGAGTGTTGAAGTCTCCCTCTTTTACTGTGTGAGGTGTAATGTGTGCTCTGAGCTCTAGTAAAGTTTCTTTTATGAATGTGGGTGCACTTGCATCTGAAGCATACATATTCAGAATTGAGAGTTCATCTTGGTGGATTTTTCTTTTGAGGTGTATGAAGTTTCCTTCCTTATCTTTTTTGATAACTTTTGGTTGAAAGTTGATTTTCTTAGATATTAGAATGGCTACTCGAGCTTGTTTCTTGGGATCGTTTGCTTTGAAAGTTGTTTTCTAGCCTTTTACTCTGACGTAGTATCTGTCTTTGTCTCTGAGGTATGTTTGCTGTATGCAGCAAAATGCTAGGTCCTGTTACATATCCAGTCCGTTAGTTTATGTCTTTTTATTGGGGGAATTGAGTCCAAGTGGAATTATGTTTGTGTAGTTCTCTTCTTTTCAGTTAATTGAAAGAAGATTTCTTTCTTTCTTTTTCTATGATGTAGTTTCCCTCCCTGTGTTGGAGATTTCCATCTATTATCCTTTATAAGGCTGGATTTATGGAAAGATATTGTGTAAATTTGGTTTTGTCATGGAATATTTTGGTTTCTCCATCTATGTTAATTGAGAGTTTTGCTGGATATAGTAGCCTTGGCTGGAATTTGTGTTCTCTTAGGGTCTGTCTGATAACTGCCCAGGATCTTCTGGCTTTCATAGTCTCTGTTGAGAAGTCTGATGAAATTCTGATCGGTCTACCTTTATATATTACTTGACCCTCTTCCTTACTGCTTTTAATATTCTTTATCTGTTTTGTGCATTTGGTGTTTTGACTATTATGTGACAAGAGGATTTATATTTCTGCTCCAATTTATTTGGAGTTCTGTAGGCTTCTTGTATGTTTATGGGCATCTCTTTCTTTAGGTTAGGGAAGTTTTTTCTATAATTTTGTTGAAGATATTCACTGGCCCTTTAATTTGGGAATCTTCACTCTCTTCTATACAAATTATCCTTAGGTTTGATCTTCTCATTTGTCCTGGATATCTTGGCTGTTTTGGATTAGGAGCTCTTTCTGTTTTGCATTTTCTTTGACTGTTGTATAAATGTTTTCTATGATATCTTCTGCCCCTGAAATTCTCTCTTCTATCTCTTATATTCTGTTGGTCATACTTGTGTATATAACTACTGATCTCTTTCCTAGGTTTTCTATCTTAAGGGTTGTCTCCCTTTGTGTTTTTTTATTGTTTCTATTTCCATTTTTAGTTCTTGGATGGTTTTGTTCAATTTCTTTATCTGTTTGGTTATGTTTTCCTGTAATTCTTTAAGGGATTTTGTGTTTCCTCTTTAAGGCTTCTACCTGATTATTTGTTTTTTTTCCTGTATTTCTTTAAGGGAGTTATTTATGTCCTTCTTAGAGTCCTTGAACATTATCATGAGATGTGATTTTTTTTTTTGTTCTTTTTTTTTTGGAGCTGGGGACCGAACCCAGGGCCTTGAGCTTGCTAGGCAAGTGCTCTACTGCTGAGCTAAATCCCCAACTCCCGAGATGTGATTTTAAACCAGAGTCTTGCTTTTCCATGGTTTTGGGATATCTAGGACTTGCTGTGGTAGGAGAACTGGGTTCTGATGATGCCAAGTGGTCTTGGTTTCTGTTGCTTACATTCCTGTACTTCCTTAGCCATTTGCTTATCTCTGATGTTAGCTGGTCTTACTGTCTCTCTAAGCTTGTAACCCTGTGTGTGAGCACTCCTGGGAGACTAGCTCTCTCCAGGATGGATCTGGGTACAGAGGTCTGTTGGACAGGATTAGCTCTGGGCACAGACAGAAACTGGAAGTCTGTTTTAAACTTTCAATCGGAGAGAAATACACAATAAATAATTTTTAAGTGAAAATGATGAAAAGTGTTCTTAGAGTAGCAAAACAATACAGCATATAAAAGCATGTGCTGCCAAGTCTGATGATGTGGTCCAGTTCTTTGGGCCCACATGATGGGAGGGGACAACTGACTTTTGAAAGCTGTCCACTGACTTCCACACACATACTGTAGCATATGCGCCAAAAATATTTCTCAATCATCTCTGCCTCTGTTTCTCTATCTCTGTCTCTCTCTCTCTGTCTCTCTCTCTCTCTCTCTCTCTCTCTCTCTCTCTCTCTCTCTCTCTCTCTCTTGCTGTCACACACACACACACACGTGCATTTAATGTAATTTTAAAAAAAGAAATATTAAATGGGTCAATAAAATCACTAATCAATATGGAAGTCAACAGATCAGAAACCAAGTATCCTTGAGAAAAATCAAGCCAATGGACTGCTGTAAACCACTTGTCAAAACAGGCTCTTGTCTTAGTTAGAGTTTTATTTCTGTGAACAGATACCATGATCAATGCAAGTTTTATAAAGGACAACATTTAATTGGGGCTGGCTTGCAGGTTCAGAGGTTCAATCCATTATCATCAAGGCAGGACCATGGCAGCATCCAGGCAGGCATGGTGCAGGAGGAGCTGAGTTCTCCATCTTCACCTGAAGGAAGCCAGGAACAGCCTCAGCATCCTAGGAGAAGCTAGGAGCAGGGTCTCCAAGCCCATCCCACAGTGACACACTTCCTCCAACAAGGCCACACCTTCTAATAGTGCCACTCCCTGGGCCAAGCATATGCAAACCATCACATTCCACTCCCTGGTCTCCATAGGCTTGTTTAAACACATGAGTCTATGGAGGCCATGCCTAAACATAGTATAATAAAAAGGTATATTTAGTCCAACTTTCAAAGTCTATAGAAGTATCAACAATCTTAAAAGCCCAAAGTTCAGTCTCTTCTGAGATCCATCCAATCTCTTAACTGTAATCCCTGAATTAAGACAGGCAACCAGCTAGGCAAACTTCAAACTCTGCCATCTCCATGTCTGATGTCAAAGCGGTCTTCAGATCTTCAGCTCCTTTTTCATCTTTGTTGACTGCAACAGACTTCTTTCTCTTGAGTTGGTTTCACTCCCTGTTAGCAGCTTTCCTCAGCAGATAGCCCATGACTCTGGCGTCGTTAACATCTTTGAGTCTCCAAGGCAGCTTGCTTCAATGTCTGGGATCTACACATAATCCTCTAATGGGCTGGCTTCACTTCTCCAGCTTTGTCCGCTGTAGCACTCAGGTCGATCCACTCTACTGCCTCAACTATTCTTGGTGATCATTCCATCATACTGGCATCTCCAATACACCTGGGTCTTCTGTTGCAACTAGGCTTTACCAGTAGCCTCTCATGGGCTCTCTTCATGCTTCCAAGCCTCAACTCCTTTGCATGACCCCTTCAGTCCTGGGCCATCAATTGCAACTAAGGGTGCACCTTCACCAATGGCTTTCCATGGCCTCTCATGGTGCCCAGCCTCAGCTTTTCTTCATGACCCCTTTATGCCTTCAAAACCAGTACCACCTGTGTGACTCTTACATACAACCAAGTCCAGCCACAGAACAAGGTACAACCTTGTCATCTCTGGAACATAACTCTCAAATAACACTTCCCAGAAGATTACACCCCAGTGATACTGATCTCTTTCTTAGCTCCAGATAACCAGCATCAATTGTCTCCTTCTCCTCTTAAATATAAAGCCAGAGACACATGGCCAAAGCTGCTGAGTTCTGCTGCTTGCAGGAGCTGGAACATGACCCCCATGTTCTATTACATTATCACCAACTTCCTCCTTTCTAACTCCTTCACTACCTAAACTTGGCTGTCCTAGATCTTGCTCTGTAGATTGACCTTGAATTTAGAGATCTGTATGCCTGTATCCTGGGATTAAAGGTTTGTACTAAATTGCCTGGAACTAACTTAGCTGGGTGGGATCTTGCCCCAAGGTCATTACTTCCTTAATTCAGTTTAATATCCTTGAACACAGGATTCAGTTCTCTTTTACTTCCTGGTGTCCCTTTAATACTTGAAACATATATTTTGTATTTTGCCCCAGCCAGCAGGGGTTCAGAGTGGACCTAGGAGGGGGCAAAAGAATGGGGGACAGGAGGTGCAAAGAAGGAGAGCAAATCTGTGTTCTGATCAAGCTCTCAACATTTATTTCAAAAAACAGTGGCTTATAAAGACAAGCAGGCGGGAAGGTTACCCAGGACAATCCATCACTTGCTATAGCCCTAAACCATAAATTGCAGGTATACACTGATAAGAACAGACAACTGCTAGGCGTCCCAAGGCTGGAGGCTGTAACTTGCTTAATTTTCCTGGAGATAGAGGCTATACAATGAGCGAGCATTCCTCAGAAGATAGGGGCCATATAATGAGCAGAGCATTCCTGAGAATTCCTGAGACTGAGCACGCTTGGCTCCTGGCAGTATTTTTCCTTTCTCAACTTCCCTTCTTTCATTAAAATGGTCTTTATGAGACTTAACCAGAGAACAAAGTCTATGATGGGCATTTCTGAGGCTTCCTTTGTCAACGCAATTAATCTTAGTCTTTTCACCTTAGTCTCAGGCAGACTCTTCAGACAAGGGCAAAAGCAACCACATTTTTCACCAAAATACCTCAAAAGCAGTCTTTACAGCACATACTGAAATTCTTCTCCTCTGAAACCTCGAGCCAGGCCTGCACAATTCAAATTGCTCTCAGTAACAAAGACTTCTGCATTCCTATTAAGATAGCCCATTAAGCCCCATTTAAAGCATTCTATTGCTTTCCAAATCCAAAGTGCCAAAATCCACATTCTTTCAAACAAAAGTATGGTCAGGCCTATCACAGCAATATCCCAGTCCCTGGTACCAACTTCTGTCTTAGTTAGGGTTTTACTGCTGTGAACAGACACCATGTATAATCTTATTACTTTATAATTGTTTTCATGTAGTTGCCTTCATTTATCTTCAATGTTTTGATGTTACTGACATTTACAATGAATATTTCTCTGAAATGCATTATAGTTTAAGAAATCTCTCTATTGGCACTGAGAGGCTTGGGAAAGTCATTATATTCCTGTTTAATAGGGCATATCATCAGTGACAATCCCTTTACTGAAACGTGTGAATGCTTCAACACAAATATTTTCACAGGTACAGTCTCTTAAGCTTGAGAAGTACTTTTCAAATCACTTTGCTTAAAAAAATATTTTACAAGACAAACCTAATCAAATAAGTCATTTCCCTTTATGATATTTTTTTATGCTTTGCCAGAGTTGAAGGCTGTTAAATCATAGCTCTCAGTTTTATTCTGTTCTGGCACAAGATATAAATTTATTTAATTAAAAATAGAAACACCATCAAAAGATTCTTCTCACAAGTCAAGGAATTTCAATATGCAGTTACAGAAATTTGAATTTAAATCATATACTCCATTTGAGATTACAAATCACCGAGTTACAGGCTGTCACTGGAAAAAGTGACAATGTCATAATGTCAGAAGCATTTGCACTCTCTACAATTAGCTAAAAGTTTCAAATGTGCTAACATGTCGGGAGCTGAGCTTATTACAATACTGATTAAAATTTTAAGATTATTTTGAAAAAGAATGAAATAAAAATTTAGAATCTTGGTTCAGTGAGGTTTCTAATCATTTCAGTTAAGCAAGTTGATTGACAAAGCTTTAGTAAGATTTTAAACACCCCAAGGCAGCTAGTAGGCTAAAGTCAGACCCACACCTCTCTCCTAAGATCCAAATTTGCTTCCCCCAACTCATCACATTATCACAACCTTTAACACCAGCATGTCTTCAATGGGAACTCACCAGCTACACAGAACAGGGAAACGTAAGGTAACAGAAGAACCTCACCACTCCTTCACTCTCTCCCAACCCAATCTTCCAGTCTCATCGACAGCATTGCAATAGAGCATCAGCTGCAACCTTCCTTCTCCCTGCCCTCATCTCCTATGGATCCCACAGTCCATCCCCTCCTAACCTTGCACCCAGTCATCCCAGCCTCCAAACCTAGGAGGCATTCCTCCCTGCCAATCCAAAGGCTACTCCTCCTAGGTCAACAGGTAGGTTGAAGGCAGATGAATTTAATATTCATCCCCAACTCTGTAGCACAAAATGCTTTGCAATCTCTCTTTCTTCTTGGATCCTATCCACAGTGGATCCAAAAGATGGATCATCTTCATCATCTTCTCCTTCAAATTTCCTTCCCCTAATTCATTCCAGTATCCCAGTTATCAGCATCAGAAGACATCCCCTGTTAACATACCAGTTGAGGAGACCAGCAAAAGAAGTAACACACAGTCATCACACTATCCGAAATCCATAGAGGAAACAGACATCAAGGAAAACAGCATCCACCCATCAAAGTCAAATATAGAAATCAGCATCTAGACCTATCTATCATCACTCCCAACTGAGCTGTCTAAATACCAGCATAAAACACAATCAATAAGAGCACAGGCATCATGTCTCCACTAGAGCTCAGTTGTCCTACCACAGAGGACTGAATATTCCGACATAGAGAAGCACAATAAAAAGTCTTTAAAACCACTATATGAAGATGATACTGGTCCTTATAAAGGAAGTGGGTATATTCCTTAAAGAAACTGAGGAAAGGGTTATTTGGTTCTCTGGAGTCTAATTTCATGAGTTATTTATATATTTAGTATATTAGCCCTCTACCAGATGTAGGGTTAGTAATGATCTTTTCCCAATTTGTGGGTTGTCATTTTATTTTATTGACATTGTCCTGTGCCTTACAGAAGCTTTTCAATTTTATGAGATTCCACTTGTCGATTATTGATATTAGAGCATAAAACATTGGTGTTCTGTTCCGGAAATTTTCCGCTGTGCCCAAGTATTCGAGGCTCTTGCCCACTTTCTCTTCTATTAGATTCAGCATATCTGGTTTTATGTGAAGGTCCTTGATCCACTTGAACTTGAGCTTTGTACAAGGAGATAAGATGGATCAATTTGCATTCTTCTCCATGACATTGCCAGATGTTGAAAATGCTGTCTTTTTTCCATTGGATGGTTTTAGCAACTTTGTCAAAGATCAAGTGACCATAGGTGTATAGAGTCAGTTCTGGGTCTTCAATTCTGTTCCATTGGTCTACTTGCCTGTCTCTGCACCAATGTATCATGTACTTTTTATCACTATTGCTTGAGGTCAGGGATTGTGATTCTGCCTGAAATTCTTTTATTGTTGAGAATTGTTTTTGCTATCCTAGGTTTTTGTTATTCTAAATGAATTTGAGAATTGCTCTTTCTAACTCTATAAAAAATTGAGGTGGAATTTTGATGAAGATGGCATTGAATCTGTAGATTGCTTTTGGCAATATGGCATTTTAACTATATTAATCCTGCCAATCCATGAGCATGGTAGATCTTTCCAGGTTTTGAGGTCTTCTTAAATTTTTCTCTTCAGGAATTTCAAGTTCTTGTTGTACAGATATTTACTTGCTTGGTTAGAGTCACACCAAGATATTTTATATTATACTACTATGAAGGATGGATGTTCTTTCTGAAATTTCTTTCTCAACCTGCTTATTCTTTGAGTAGAGGAAGGCTACTGGTTTGTTAAAGTTAATTTCATATCTAGCTACTTTGCTGAAGTTGTTTCTCAGCTGTAGGAGATGTCTGGTAGAATTTTTGAGGTCACTTATGTATACTATTATATCATCTGCAAATAGTGATATCTTTACTTCCTCCCTCCCAATTTGTATCTTTGATTTCCTTTTGTTGTCTAATTGATCTCACTAGAACTTCGAGTACTATATTGAATAGGTAGGGAGAGAGTGGGCAGCCTTGTCTTGTCCCTGATTTTAATGGGATTGCCTTGAGTTTCTCTCCATTTAGTTTGATATTGGCTATTGATTTGCTGTATATTGCTTTTACCAGATTTAGGTATAAAGGTGGAATTCCTGATCACTCCAATATTTTTAAAATGAATGGGTTTTGTATTTTATCAAAGACTTTTTCAGCATCTAGTGAAGTGATCATATGTTTCTTTTTCTTTCTTTGAGTTTGTTTATATAGTGGATTATATTGATGGATTTCCATACATTGAACCATCCATGCATTCCTGGGATGAAACCTACTTGATCATAGTGGATGAATGTGTTCTTGGACTCAGTCTGTGAGAACTTTATTGAGAATTTTTGCTTCGATATTCATAAGGGAAATTAGTCTGTAGTTCTCTTTCTTTGTGGGGTTATCGGTGTAACTGTGGCTTCATACAAAGAATTGGGCATTGCTTCTTGTTTTTTTCCATTATATGGAATAGTTTGAGAAGTTTTAGAATTAGATCTTCTTTGAAGTTCTGATAGAATTCTGCACTAAAACCTTCTGGCCCTGGGCTTTTTTTGTTTGTTTGTTTGTTTGGTTGGTTGGTTGGTTGGGTTTTTTTGTTTTTGTTTTTGTTTGTTATTTATTTATTTATTTATTTATTTATTTATTTATTTATTTATTTGGTTGGGAGACTTTTAATGTCTGTTTCTATTTCCTTGGGGGTTATGGAACTGATTTAACTTAGATGCTTGATATCTTTCTAGAAAATGATACATTTCATCCAGGTTTTCAAGTTTTGTTGGGTATAGACTTTTGTAGTAGGATCTGATGATTTTTTTTTAATTTCCTCAGTTTCTCTTGTTATTACTCCCTTTCATTCCTGATTTTGATAATTTGGATACTATCTCTGTGCCCTATCGTAAGTCTGGCTAAGGGTTGATCGAACTTGTTGGTTTTCTCAAAGAACCAATTGCAAGGTTTGGGGGGTGGGTTCTTTTCTTTTTTTCTTTCTCTCTTTCTTTTTGTGTAGTTCTCTTTGTTTCTACTTGGTTGATTTCAGCTTTGTGTGTTTGATTATTTCTTGCTGTCTAATCCTAAGTATATTTGCTTCTTTTTGTTCTAGAGCTTTCAGATGATCTGTTAAGCAACTACTATATGATCTCTATAGTTTCTTTAGGAGGTACTCAGGGCTATGAGTTTTCCCCTTAGCACTGCTTCCATTGTTTCCCATAAGTTTGGATATGTTGAGCCTTCATTTTCATTGAATTCTAAAAAGTCTTTTTTTCTTTCTTTTTTCTACCCTGACCTTCTGTTATTGAGTAGATAGTTGTTCGGGTACGGTGCTAAACAGAGAATTCTCAACTGAGGAATCGCACATGGCTGAGAAGCACTTAAGGAAATGTTCACATCAAATCAAAACAACCCTGAGGTTTCAACTCACACAAGTTAGAATGGCTAAGATAAAAAAACTCAGGTGACAGTGGATGCTGGTAAGGTTATGGAGAAAGAGGAACACTCCTCCGTTGTTGCAGGAATTGCAAGCTGGTACAACCACTGTGGAAATCAATTCAGCTGTTCCTCAGAAAATTGGTCATAGTACTACCTGAGGACCCAGCTATACCACTCCTGGGTTGTGGAAAAGTTGTTCCAAAACATAACAAGGACACATACTCTACTATGTTCATGGCAACCTTATTTATAGTAGTCAGAAGTTGGAAAGAACCCAGATGTACCTCAACAGAGAAATGAATACAGAAAATGTGGTACATTTGCACAACGGAGTACTACTCAGCTATTAAAAACAATGACTTCATGAAATTCTTAGGAAAATGGATGGAACCAGAAAATATCATCCTGAGTGAGATAACCCAGTCACAAAAGAACAAACATTGTATGTACTCACTGATAAGTGGATATTAGGAAAAAAGTTCAGAATACTCATGATACAACTTACAGGCCATAGGAAAGTCAAGAAAAAGGAAGGCCAAAATGTGTGTGCCTCGGTCATACATAGAAGGGGAAATAAACAATCTCAAGCAGTTAGGCTTCGGAGGCACTTGGGAGGAAGAAAGGTGGGAGAGAGGAGAAAAAGGGGGGAGGATTAGGTGTGGGAGGAGATGGGGAGATGTACAGAGGGTCAGGAAATTGAACAGAGGTGTGTAGCAAAACAGAATAGGGAACTTGAGGTAGTCAACAGAAAGTCCCAGATGCCAGAAAAGCAAGAGGCTCCCAGGACCCAACAAGAACATTAGATAAAATACCCATAAAAGGGGAGAGAGAACCTGTAGAGCCCATACCCAGATGTTAGGCATGGCCCAAGTTGAAGGCTGAGCCACCCAGCCATCCTTCACAAAATTTTAACTCAGAATTGCTCCTGTCTAAAGGAAATACAGGGACAAAGAGTGGAGCAGAGTCTGAAGCATCGGTCATTTAGAGCCTGTCCCACATGTGCCCCATATATATACAGTCACCAAAACTAGATAAGATAGATGAAACTAAGAAGTGCACGCTGACAGGAACCAGATATAAATCTCTCCTGAGAGACACAACCAGAACGTGTCAAATACAGCAAACCACTGAACTGAGAATGGGATTCCTGTTGGAGGAATTAGAGAAAGGTTTGAAAGAGCTGAAGGGGCTTGCAACTCCATAAGAACAACAATGCCAACCGACTAAAGCTTCCAGGGACTAAACCATTACCCAAAGACTATACATAGAGTGACCCTGGGCTCCAACTGCATATGTAGCACAGGATGGCCTTGTTGGTCACCAGTGGAAGGAAAAGCCCTTGGTCCTGCCAAGGTTGGACCCCTAGTACAGGGGAATGTCCAGGGATGTGTAAGGGGAGTGGTTGAGGGGAAACACCCTTATGGGGGAGGAGATAGGGGGCTTATGGACAGGAAACCAGGAAAAGGAATAACATTTGAAGTGTAAATAAAGAAATATATCCAATAAAAAAGAAAAAAGAAAAAATGAAAAAAATAAAAGAAAAGAAAAAAGAAATAAAAGCTGTGGTGGTTTGAGTAATGATGAATTCATAGTATCTCTTTCCCCTAGCTGAGCTACCTTGTCTGACCACAACTGAAAGAGGGTTCGATTAGTCTTGATGATGTGCCAGGGCCAGTGTGTGTGTGTCTGTGTGTGTGTGTGTGTGTGTGTGTGTGTGTGTGTGTGTGTGTGTGGAGAGAGGGGGGTCCCACTCTCTGAGAAGAAGGAGGGAGGGAAGGGGAGCCTGGACTAATCAAAGAAAAAGGAGTGGGGCTGTGATTTGGATATAAAGTGAATAAATATATTAATTAATTTAAAAAAAGATGAATTCATAGATTTGAATGCTTGGTCACCAGAGAGTGGTGCTATAGGAGGTGTAATGCTGTTGAAGAAAGCATAGCCTCGTTTGAGGAGTTGTGACCTTCTTGAGGGATGTATGGCCTTGTTGAAGGAGGTGAGGCCTTGTTGAAGGACATATGGCATTATTGGAGTAAGTGTGTCACTGGGAATGAGCGTTGAGATTTCAAAAGCAGAAATCAGTCCCAGTGGCTCTCTCTCTCTCTCTGCTGCCTGGTGATCTAGAGGTATAATTTTCAGGTCACCTTCAGCACCTCATCTACTTACACGCCACGATGTTCCCTCCAAACTGATAGTGAACTAGACTTCTGAAACTGTAAGAAAGCCGCAATTAAATGTCTTCCTTTATAAGAGTTTCTGTGGTCATGGTGTCTATTAGCAGTAATAGAACAATGACTAAGGTAAAGAATAAATTTAAAAAATTAATAAAGAAAACAAACTGAGGGAATTCTAGAATTTAAACTTTAAAATGCCAACAGGAACTAGAGAGGTGACCTTTACCAACAATATAAAAAAGATTGAATTAAAAATATCAGGCATTGAAGGCACAGTAGAAGAAATGGATATATTGGTCAAAGAAAATGTTAACTCTAAAATATTCCTGATAAAAAGATCCATGAAAACTGGGACACTGTGAAAAGAACAAATCTAAGAATAATGGAAATAGAGGAAAGATTCTTTCCAGCTCAAAGGCCCAGGAAATACTTTCAACAAAATCATAGAGCAAAATTCTGGTAACCTAAAGGATGAGATGCCTATAAAAGTAAATGAAACATACAGGACAACCAATAGATTGGAACAGAAAAGAAAGTTGCCTTAACACATAATAATCAAAACACTAAACATGTAGAATGAAGAAAAAAACCTGAAAAGTCAAGAGGGAAAGACCAAGTAACATATAAAGACAGACATATTAGAATTGCAACCAACTTCTTAATGAAGACTCTAAAAGTCAGAATGGCCAAAACAGATGTACTGGAGACTCTAAGAAATCAGAGATAGCTGCCTAGATTACTATACTAGCAAAACTGTCAATCACCATAGAAGGAGAAAAGTAAGATATCCCGCAATCAAGATAAATTTAAATAGTATCTATCTACAAATTTAGCCTTACAGAAGTCACTAGAAGGAAAATTTCAACCTTAGGAGGTTAACCACATACAATAAAACATAGGAAATATAATCTCACATGAACAAAATCAAAAGAAGAGAAACACACACCACTACCAACAACAACAACAACAGCAACAACAACAAAATAATGGGAATCAATGATCATTGGCCATTAATATCAAGAGGTCTCTCTCAATGGTCACAAATCCACATGTCAAAAAAACAAAAAATCTGAACAACAAAAAGGATGGAAAAACATGATACATCCTTCTACTGCATCCACGAAACACACTTTAACATCAAGGAAAGCCATTACCTAAGGTTAAATGGTAAGAAAAAGATAGTCTACTATAATGAACCTAGGAAGCAAACTGGTGTAATTATTTAAATATCTAATAAAATAGACTTTTCTACGTACTCATCAAAGGAAAAAAATCTCCAAGATGGCATTTCAATTCTTAACATGCATGGTCCAAATACAAGGGTACCCACATTTGTAATCCTTCTATTGTGTTGGTATGTCCAACTTTCATATGATAGTTTTTGCTTCATCTTATAATATTTTATTCTGTCATATTTGGTTGTTATCTCTTAGCAGTCTGGGTTTTTTTTCTAATGAGAGACAGAAATGTATTGGATCTGGAGGGGAGAAGAAATGGTAAGAGACTGGGAGAAGTAATGAGAAGGGAAACTCTAATCGGGATATATTGTATGAGAAAACAATTTATTTTCAACAAATGAAAAAAATGAAGAAATAGAGAAGAAACAATATTTTAAGCATTACTAAAGTTCACCTAATGACAGGCAGCACAAAGACAAAGTTCAGGCTGGCTATGGTGGTACATAGAAGAAGAAGATGAAGTCCATGGCCAGTCTGGGATACATGGCAAGTTCTAAATTAGCCCAGATTATACAATTAGATCTTGTTTCAAAATAGGAGATGGAGAGAGATGGTGAAAAGAGGGAGAGAAGGAGGAAAGAGGAGAAAATAGAAAAATAGCAAAGCTAAGCAAACAACTATAAGCTATCGGGTTGTAGTGTTGCTTAAAATTTAAATTTAGCTATGCCACTAAATTCTGTAAATCTCTGTGTGTATATCAAAATCCTAGTACATTTTTATAACTATCTCTTCAGCTTTCTTTGTCAGAATTCAGGTTCTTTTTAATGGAAAATAATCTATTTCACAGTACACGTTTTACTTTAGTAAGAACAGTGCTTGTATTACGATCCTGTGCCCCCTAAAATATGTGTAAGTCTATTACCATGGACAACAAATGATATCAACAATATTGAGTGTTCTAGCTAAGTGTTCAATAGCATTCATAGAAATGAGTTTCCACTATGGAGCAGACTCACTAAACCTTCCTTAACTTCTTTAAATAGCCTGATAATATCAATCTTTATAAAATAAACAAGTCATTTCTATGATCAGATACAAAGAAACTGGTATAATTTAATGATTACAAGTTTCAGCACATAGCCCTGACAATAGTAAGTATTGTTGCATAGGTATTGTTGAAAGAAAACTGAGTCAAGAGAGTGAAGCTAGTTTAGAGGGAAACTTATTTTACACAAAATATATCTGAAATATTATAGAAAGACACGTTCTATAAGCTCCCCTGTGTAGTTGTGTACTGCAGGTACATTGTTCTTAGTAGAACTGTTAATATTTATATTGATGCAATTTCTTCACTTTTATACCTTTGGTTGTTTATTCAGTTACATCACTCTGTGTCGGAACCCCCTCATCATTGAATGGTAAGTGTCCATGAATAGTTTATAGGAATTGTTCTTGAGAAATACACACACACACACACACAAAACTTTGGTCATTTTATTACAATTTTGGCAGGTTTTTGGTGGTGTTTTTGGTTGGTGGTTCTATGTAACCTTGCTCTTTAAAACTATTGGTTGAGGGGCTGGAGAGATGGCTCAGAGGTTAAGAGCACTGACTATTCTTCCAGAAGTCCTGAGTTCAGTTCCCAGCAACCACATGGTGGCTCACAACCATCCATAATGGGATCAAAAGTCATCTTCTGATGTGTCTGAAGACAGCTACAGTGTACTCACATACATAAAATAAATACATTTAAAAAAAACTATCCATTGAATAAAGATGCCTACAACCCATAGCTGGGCAGAAGAGAAGTAGATAAGGTTTCAGTTCCTGGGCTTGGGGCTGGAGGTAGGATTATAAGGGAGAATAAAGAAGGTGCCATGGGGTATGGGATGGTGAGAACTGGCCATGAGGGCTAGTCAGTTGGAGTAAGAGTGATCCAGGCAGAACATCACTAGTCATATCTCAGGGTTGTTGGCAGGGAAGCAGACATAATAACATAGAGGGTAGATATCTGCCCAGCTCTAGTACTTTTAAAGCTTATCATAAATGTAAAGGTTTGTGTCATTTATTTGAAAACTGAATGATCAACGTTGGGGTAGAAACCCCCAATTGAGATTAAATATTTACAACACATTATGTCTAAACTGGATCAGGTCATTGATGTTCATCTTTTAGACTCTGCTGTAGTACATGTTAGCGATGGTTTCTGTGTTTGCTCAAGTATCTGCAGAATGCCACAAAGAGCTGAAAGTGACAGAAGAGGATAAAACACTCCCTAGTCTACTTTAAAGTAAATATTCGTAATGTACTACTTTATTAAAAAATTAGAACCTGGGACAAGCAGATAATCAGACAACACGAAAGTGGCACAACATCCTCCCATCCAAGTGGATGTTCTCTCAGTGATGGGTCAGTCATAATGTCCACCATTCTGTCTGTGGGAGAAGTTTCCTGACGCATTCTACAAATGTTACTTCTCCACTTTATAAAGCAAAGCCTCTTGTCTGGAAAGGTAGCATTGGGACAAGGACAACATGACAAACATATATTTACTTGTTGTGGAAAATATTTAAAAAATGCCTAACCTCTTATCCCAGGCAAGCACCAGGCTCCATGACACTGTAGAATACTTTTATCTCAGCTGCTCCATGCTACCCACCAATAACTTTGTGACCCAGATGATCCGTGGGCCATTTTAGCATGGCACCTTGGCACTCTGGTCCCTGGAGTTAGTCCCAGCACCCGTGAAGCTATAATTTATCTCTCCCTTAGACTCTGCTAGCTTCAAACTCTCTGGTTCCAGCTATCTGGTAAAATCAAGACTCGACAAATCACAACCCAACTATCAGATTTATTATGTTAAATTCTTTATCCACAGTACATTCACACAATAAACTCACAACGAAATGATAAAGATATAAACCGCCCACCTAGGTAAGTACTACTAGATAAGATAAATTGACCTATAGAAATTAATCCCTACATCTACACAACAGAGTACTACTCAGCTATTAAAAACAATGACTTCATGAAATTCATAGGCAAATGGATGGAAATAGAAAATATCATCCTGAGTGACATAACCCAATCACAAAATAACACACATGGTACGCACTCACTGATAAGTGGATATTAGCCCAAAAACTCGGATTACCTAAGATACAATCCACAGACCACATGAAGCTCAAGAAGGATAACCAAAGTGCAGATGCCTCAGTCCTTCTTAGAAGGGGGAACAAAAATATTCATAGGAAGAGATATGGAGACAAAGTTTGGAGCAGAGACTGAAGGAATAACCATTCAGAGCCTGACCCACCTAGGAATCCAGCCCATATACATACAGTCACCAAATTCAGACAATATTGCTGATGCCAAGAAGTGCATAGTGATAGGAGCCTGATATAGCTGTCTCCTGAGAGTCTCTGCCAGAGCCTGACAAATACAGAAGCAAATGCTTATAGCCAACCATTGAACTGAGAATGGGGTCCCCTTTGGAGGACTTAGAGAAAGGACTAAAGGAGCTGAAGGGGTTTGCAACCCCATAAGAACAACAATACCAACCAACTAGAGCGCCCAGGGACTAAATCACCATCAAAAGAGTACACATGGACAGAACTATGGCTCCAGCTGTATATATAGCAAAGGATGACCTTGTTGGGCACCAAAGGGAGGAGAAGCCCTTAGTCCTGCCAAGGCTGTACCCCCTCAGTTTAGAGGAATGTCAGAGCAGGGAGGCAGGAATGCGTGGGTGGGTGGTGGAAAGGAGATAACAGTTGAAATGTAAATTAAAAATCCAATTAAAAAAAAGAAAAAAGAATTTTTAACTCATGCCTCTTATGTAAATGAAGATTGCATCAAGGCAACTGACAAAGTAGAACAATTATTTTAAACTAAAAGGATATTTCATAATTCATGTGCTTATTCAATAGTAATATGGTAAGCTCCCATTGTGTGCAAACCATAGCTGAAGGATTTCAAGTATACTCTGATAAATAAGATGTGATTTTATTCATGAGAGGTTTATATTCCCCTTCAGAATTTATAGCACCACTTTAAATCAGCCAGAGCCTTGTTAGGACATAAATTTCTTTAGTAGTCATCAAAATAAATGAGTTCTATTGAACTCCACATATGAAGAGTAATCCGTCTGAAGTTGAAATTTAGAACATGGTCCTGTATACAATATCATCAAACAAAATCAAAGGGATAAATTTTAAAAAGTACAGTATTTGTACCCAGAAAGTTATAAAACTTTGCAGTGAGAAAATAAAGATAGAAACAAATGGAGAGGCCGTTCATTCTCAGGGACTGTCACTCACTACCCACATGAGCTAGAGATTAAATAGAACTTTAATGCAATTCTATAAAAATTCAAATAGTTTTTTTATCCTTGCATCCATTTCAACAGCTGCTAAGCTTTACATGATAAGGCAAAGCTAGAATAACTTAATGGGTTCTGGAAAAGATAAGGGTAGGACTCTTTCGCTTCCAATTTCAAACTTACTATATATTTCCAATCATCAGCATGGATTCAGAGCTAAGCATAGATCACTGAAGCAAGATTGATCAGGTAGATAGAGTGATAGATATGCAGATATAAATACACACAGAGAATCATGTTCACAATTAAGTGGCTTTTTACAAAAGTGCAAGGCAACTCCTTAGGGGAGAGATGTGTTTGTAAGTCTTTGGACAAATAGTAATTTTACAACAAGGTTATCAAATAGATTAGAATTCAATCTTATCTAAGAATGAACTGTCGACATAGGCTACATCAGGTATGGATGGAAGTTATTGCATAGAAGAAAAAAATAGTTGTAAAGTAGACCATGTGGTAGGGCCCCATGTATATAGATATTTACCATAAGAATACTTATAAAAACATAAAATGTATTGATGATTGTCTAAGATAAGCATAGAAGGGAACTGAAATGGGCATGAGGGGTTCTTTTGGAGGGGTAGCATTATCAATGCCTGAATCAGAGAGGTAGTTACATTTAATAAAATTGCTAAGTGCTTTTGGATTATTCACACAGAACAACTCAATTCCATAAAATAAAAATATGTCTTAATTTTATTGTTCTTAAAAGTGGTAGATAGAACTACATTTTAAATTGGAAATAGATGGAAGGGAAAAAAACTGATATCATCTGTAATATATTTCACGTGCAGTCACATTTCTTCCAGCTGTAGAAAGCAACTGACCATGACTTGCACTATTGAACTAGACAAGAGATTCAGGATGTGATTTCTACTACACTAAAAGAAGATAAACAATGGGACACAACCTAAGAATACACAGGCTGGAGTTTATCCCAGGCATCCACCAGAAAATGTTCAAGGCTATGAAACAAAAGAATGGAAGGCGACATCCTAAACAGAGAATGAAAGAAAAAGCTGACATGGAAACAAAACCATTCTGCGGTGACTGTATGAAGCACACTTCATAGGCCTGGGCCACTATGATTTGAATGTACAGCCCACCTTGAAACTACTTCCCTAAAACATAAACAATCCTAAAACATGCACAGGTTATTTCTTTGCCTTGAAAAGCTTTAGAGCACTGATTGCAAACTTGAGAATGCCCAGTAAATTCAGAAAGGATTTCCACTTAGTTAGTAAATAGATTGTAAGAAAGTACTTTACTTCACACCAAGTACAATAATGTGCACCTGCCTAATCACTCAACAATAAAAAATAGGACAGGAGAAATGGCTCACTAAGTAAAGTGCCTGGAACATAACCATGAGGACTTGAGTTTGAGCTTTAGAATCCAGTTTTTAAAAGCTGGCACGTTCTTGTAATCCTAGCTCTTGGGAGGAGAGAAAATAATGTTTCCTGGGGATCACTAACCAGCCAGCCTAGCCTGCTTGGAGGGATTCAGAGCAGTGAAAAGTCATCTCAAGGGAAAAGTGGACGGTGCTTAAGAAACAACACAGGAGCTTGACATCTTCACATAAGCACATGCACACCTATGAACATGAATACTCGTAATACAAACTTAATTACTTAATTAACAAGAAACCCTCTAGTACCACTATGTCATGCACACATGCCCATAGCATGATGAATGACCATCAGAAGCTGACCAGTGAGAATGTGCACACCTATTTCCCACAGTTGTACCACATCTACCCGAAGTCTGATGTATGTTCACAAAATACTACTATACTTGTTATTTAATGAATGTCCTCAATAAATCAGTGGAAATGTGCAGGAAGCACCTCCAAAATACTTGCCTTTTGCCCTAGAAAATGATGAGAAACATTTTTGAAACTCTTAAACCAAATAAAGCTATGTAGCAATCAAGTGGGCTTACTAAAATAAAAATGTTGATTGCTATATCCATAAATCAGAGCATCTCTCAATCAACAACCAGAGAGGCTTCTTCTTCCAGTCGATGTTAACAGCACAAAGACCATCAGTTGGTAAAATTGCAGAAAATAAGAGATTATAAAGTGTTCTGCCCTAAATGCTACCTCACACCCCTCTCCACAAGGCTCAAAAACTTCACATAGGATAAAATGGAAAGATCTAACAGACAGGAAACAGAAGGTCCACCCTAACAAGCGACAACAACAAGGAGACCAGCTCTAATTCAGGTCACAGAGCTCTACCTGCTTCCAAGTTGGTTCCAGTCAGGGAGCACCAGGCCAGCTAATACCAGAGAGAACCACATGGCCAGAGGGATGTGCAAGCTCATGAATAACAGAAATTAACACACCATCAGAATCCAATACTCCCACCACAGCAAGCCCTGGATACCCTGAAAAGCAAGAAAATGACCTAAAATCCCAACTCATAAAGATGATAGATAGAGGTCCTTAAGGAGGATATAAAGAACTCCCTTAAGAAAATACAGGAAAACTCAGGCAATAAGGCAGAAGCCCTTAAAGAAGAAACAAATAAATCCCTTAAAGACATACAGAAAAATAAAATCAAGTATGTAAAGGAACTGAGCAAAACAGTTGAAGAAATAAAAGTGGAAATAGAAACAATAAAGAAAACATGAAGGGAGGCAACCCTGGAGATAGACAACTTAGGAAAGAGATCTGGAGCTACAGATGCAAGCATCACCAACAGAATAAAGAGATAGAAGAGAGAATTGTAGGCATAGAAGATATTGACACAGCAGTCAAAGGAATTGCAAACTGTAAGAAACCTCTAACCCAAAATATCTAGGAAACTCGGGACACAATAAAAAAGATCAAGATCAAACCTAAGAATATTAGGAATAGAAGGTGAAGAATCCCAGCTCAGAGGGCCAGAAAACATCTTCAACAAATTCATAGGAGAAAACTTCCCTAACTTAAAGAGATTGCATAAATGTAGAAGCCTACAGAGCACCAAATAGATTGGACCAGAAAAGAAAATCCTCTCATCACATTTTAATCAGAACACTAAATGCACAAAAGAAAGAAAGAATATTAAAAGCTGTAGGAGAAAAATAGCAAGTAACATATAAAGACAAACCTATAGAATTGCATATTTCTCAATAGAGATTCTTAAAAGCCAGATGATCCTAGATAGATATTATCCAGACCCAAAAAGAACACAAATGCCAAACCAGGATATTATGTCCAGCAAAACTCTCAATCATTATATGTTTTATCATATCATGTATACACACATACACACGTACATATACATGTATATACATAAATGTGTGTACATATATAAATACTAGAGCCTGTTATAACATTATATAACATATATTATAACAGGACTCTAAAGGAGAGGAGACTTACAGCCTTCCAATAAAGAGTCAAAATTTGTATATACATATGTATATGCATGTGTATGTGTTTATATATATGTATATATATATATATTATGCACATATGTGTGCATGGATATGTGTATGGATTTGATGTATGTACACAAATGAAGATAACAGATCCTCGGTTATATATTTCCCTGTTAATGCTGTCATGGTACCCTGATTGTTCTTAGTCTTTTTGGTCATGCTCTGGAGTTTAACCACTGGGGGAAAAATAGAAATTTATTCCATTCTTAGCAGAATAACTTCAAAAGGGAAAACCTTCACCAGCAAGGTCATCGGGATATTTGAGGTACATCATCTGGCATAGTGGACAGGTTTGTTGTGTTCCTAAGTCTACAGAGTGAAGATTGGAGCCTGTGTCCACTGAAATGAACTGGGAGTTTAGGATTACAATGAGACATCACCCCACTCTTACTAAAATGTCTATTGCTCCCCTCCAAGAGTAAAGATTGTATGAATATAGAGAACTGAAAGCCCTTGGTGAGGTGGTAAATTAGTTCATTTATTATTAAAAACTTCATGGGCATGACTGGAGTATTGAAAACAGAATGACCATAGAATCCAGTAATTCCACCATGGAGAAATTAGTCAAAAATAAAATTAACTTGCTTATAGGGAGACATATCCATGTCCATCACATAATTATTAATCATAATAGCCAAAACATGAACTTAATCTAAGTTTCCATCAAAGGAATGATAGATAAAATACTTGTGTACTAAACAGTGGTGTACTGTTTGCCTTCCTTTAAAAAGAAGGTAATTTTCAAACATGGAAAAGGCCCATTATCTGATCCAGGTAGCCAGGAATACACAGTGAGATTCTGTCCCCCTCCTCCCACCAAAAAAACTATTTTTTAAATTGTAAATGAAGTTGAATTCATAGAAAGAAAGTGTGAAGGAATGGTGATTACTGCAGACATAGGCCACCATAAGGGGTGGGAGAGAGACCTTGGTAAAATGATGTTATACTTCAGTTAGATTACAGAAAGAAGCAGCCAGACCTTCTAGTGAAGGTTATTAATCTTAGTTATTAAAGATGCTAAGACAAATGTCCACTTACTCAAAGCCTTTCCAGACTACAGTGAGTTCAAGGCAAGCCTAAGCAACTTAGTGAGATCCTGTCTCGAAGAAAAAAGGAGGAGGAGGCAGAGGAAAAGGAGGTGGGGAGGAGGAGGAAGAGGAGAAAAAGAGAGTGAGTGCCTTATGGACATGCGAGTTTCTCATATAAGGAAATCTGATCTCTCAAGTCTCAATTTTCTTTAAAACCAAATTGATAATGCAATGTCATTAGGATTATTATAAACAATAAATAACAATGTGTATGGAAATATAGCTTAAACATTGAAAGGTACTTCAATATAATGCTCATTAGCTATCAGTCCAATTTTCCTGGTGAACATAGGCATAAATATTCTCTAAAATTAAATATTTTCATAGAGAGCTTAAGAACATATTAAGATTACATTGTGAGCAAATTTGTTTTATTCTAGGAATGGTTGGATCAATAAACACAAATTGAGCCAGTGAGATGTCTCCAGGAATAGGTGCTTACCACACAAATCTGAAGACCTAAATTTAACTCCAAAACTCCACAATGAAAAGAAAGAACTCATTCCAAACTATGTTATGATCATCACATATGACTGTACTTCATGCATGCCAACAGACAAACACATATACACACACACACACACACACACACACACACACACACAGAGAGAGAGAGAGAGAGAGAGAGAGATAATAAATATGAGGAAATCTGTTTAAATGTAAACACAAATTAATTAATATACTATAACATACATTTACGTAGAAAAGGACAGAAACCTCAATAGATCCAGAAAGATGTTTGCCCACATTCAACATAAAAGTCCTTTTAGAAGTAAAAGGAAGATATCTCACTGTGATTAAGACTGAGTACAACAAAGCTTTTGCCAACATTGTACTAAATAGAAAAAACAAAAACAGAGCACTTGGAAAATAACAAAGTACTTGGTTTCTCCCTCCGTTCTTATTCAGTATTGGCTGAGTCTTAGCCAGAGTAACAGAACAAAAGATGAAAACAAGAAAACTTCTCCTGGAGAGGTTGCTCCTACACCTAAACTAGTCAAGTGTCTCCACTGGGAAACTTCTAGCTCGGATAAATACTTTCACTAGGATCTAAAAGGTACAAAAATCAGCAACTTCCCCACAATAAACAATAAATTTTCCTAGAAATAAAATGTTTTAAAATCCCATTTTTAAAAGGCTTCAAAAATTAAAATGAAATTCCTGGTAATAAACCTTGAAAAAAATGGCATAAAAGACCTCAACAAGGAAAAATTTAAGATACTGAAGAAAGAAACTTCAGAAGACATTAAGGGTGAAAATACCTCGTATGCTTGTGGACAGAAATAATGTCATGAAAATAGTTGTATTATCCAAAGCAATCTACAGAGTCAATGCAATTTCCTTCAAAATCCTCATGATGCTTTTCTAATAGCTTGAAAAAAGACACTCCTAAAATGTATAGGAAAAGAGAAAAGACCACAAGTACTCAAAACAGCCTGGAGCAGAAAAGGCTAACCATGGAAATATGGCAATGCCTGACCCAGAGCCACAAAAACAGCATGTTTCTGGCAGAGAGACAGACTTGTGAACCAATGGAATACATGAGAGGAAATAAACCCACCCAGCCATACTGCCTACTTCATGACAGGCTTGTTCAAAACATACTCTGGGAGGGGGGAAAATGGCTTTCCCAAGAGACGATGCTGTAAAAACTAGATCTCGGAGCAAATGTAATCCATGTCTTTTACCCTAAAAGTCAATTCAAAGTGGATTAAAAACCTTATTATGAGAATTAAAATGCAGAAATTGCTAGAGGAAAATACTTGAGGATAAAGGTATAGGCAAGAACTTTCTGAAAAGGACTCCAGTTGGCCCAGAAATAACCCTAGGAATTAACAACTTAGATTAGATAGAATTGGAAGCTACATAAAAATTAAATCACTACAGTGAGGAGAGATATCTACAGGATTTTTTTTTCAAATATCTTAGCCAACTATATACATCAGGCAGTCAGACAAGGGGTTAATGCATACAATATGTACAGAATTATAAAAATCAAACATCTAAAACATAATCCTTTTTATCAATAGACATAAAAATGAGTTAAACAGGCAACTGTACTGGTGGCCAGCAAATATTTGTAAAATAATCAACATCCTATACATGAGGAAAAGAAAGCTAAACCTATAGTAAGGAGTTGGGAGATGGCTCGGTCAGTAACATGTTTGCACAGCATGCAGGAAGGACCTGAGTTGCGTTCCAAGAATACATATTTAAAAAAAAAAGTCAGATGTGGTATGCTTTTTGTTCTTTGGGCCTCCATATGCATGCACAAACACTTGCATTTACAGTACATGCAGACACTTGTACATGCAAACACACGCATGCACAAGTGCGCGTGCACACACACACACACACACACACACAAACAGAATCTATTTCATCCCAGTCAGAATGGTTATCATCAAGAAAATAATAAGTGATGGTGAGGATACAGGGGAGAAGAAATCCTTATTGACTACTGAAGAGAATTTAATTAGACGAACACTGTGGAAATCAGTATAGAGATGTCTCAAAAAATAAAAACAGAATGGTATATGCACAAAGGGCTCTAGTCCAAACTAAAGACATATTTGCCAATTCATGTTTATTAATGAAGTCTCTGGGCATGCATGGAACTAACTAGATCCAGATTAAGTTAACTGAAGAGTTGTCCTGAAAACGGGCAGCACCATTTCATGGGACAGAGATCTGGAGCTTCCTATAAAGGAGGAAGCTAGCTGGGTGCCATACTGGTACACAGAGGCAAGCAATGATTCTCCCTCACCACACACAGGCTACATAAAGACAGATACAAAGGCTTGCACACAGGCATGCACACAAACAGTCTGGGAAAGGTAGAGGCAAAGGCTTACATTTTTACATTTCTTACCTCAAGTTCCTATTTATACAGAATCATACAAAACTGCCACTTTGTCAGAAAGAGTTCTAAAAGAGATACATCACTGATTTACTTTGGGATACCAGACACCCTGAGTAAGCCATTTTGTGCAGACTCACAGTTTCCATGTCTACTGTCTGCTAAATTTTGCCTAACTCACACTGGATAACAGTACCATCTTTCCTAAGATAAACTGGCCCTTGTGGCTTCTGGTTTCTAACAAAATGACACTGAGATTAAGTTTATCTTATTATTACTCTTATTTGCATGTTCTTTGTGATTGATTTATTGTTATTTCATAAGAGATTGCTCTCTCAGTCTCTTCCAGAATAAATTGTTGCAGGCTATCTGATCACATTATGAACCCCAAGACTTTAAACCGTAAGAATCTGTTCCTAATTGTGGCTTGGACTTTGACCCCAGAGCTTGTTTACTGGAAGTAAGTTGTAGTGTGGCTCAGCCCGGGCACACGTCTTTAATCCAGGAGCTAAATAAAGTCAACCTAGATCAAGAGTCAGAGCAAGCAACCAGCCACAGGGAGTGAATGTAAGCAAAGAGAGAAGAGGGTCTCTGAGAAGCGTATTTAGGACAAGGTAGAGCAGGTGAAAGAGCTTTTCCTTCAGGATGTCAGTGGAATAGGAGACCAGTGAGGTGCTGTCTCTGCTGGCTGAGCCAGAAGGCTTTGGCCTCAGCATCCGGCTCCTGAACTTTCATTTGGTGAAATCAAATAGTTGGGATTTTATTTTTAAAACAACAACTGTCCTCTGGCAACGCTTCTGTTCTGGTTTGTTTCTTTGGCAAGGCTAGCGTCCAAGCAGCAGGGCAAGATAGGCTGTGGGCTTCAGAGCCTGTCCCACATGTGGCCCATATATATACAGCCACCCAATTAGACAAGATGGATGAAGCAAAGAAGTGCAGAAGTGTAGATCGCTCCTGAGAGACACAGCCAGAATACAGCAAATACAGAGGGGAATGCCAGCAGCAAACCACCGAACTGAGAATAGGACCCCCGTTGAAGGAATCAGAGAAAGAACTGGAAGAGCTTGAAGGGGCTCGAGACCCCATATGTACAACAAGGCCAAGCAACCAGAGCTTCCAGGGACTAAGCCACTACCTAAAGACTATACATGGACTGACCCTGGACTCTGACCTCATAGGTAGCAATGAATATCCTAGTAAGAGCACCAGTGGAAGGGGAAGCCCTGGGTCCTGCTAAGACTGAACCCCAGTGAACTAGACTGTTGGGGGAGGGCGGCAATGGGGGAGGGGTGGGGAGGGAACACCCATAAGGAAGGGGGAGGGGGGGGGATGTTTGCCCGGAAACCGGAAAGGAATAACACTCCAAATGTATATAAGAAATATTCAAGTTAATAAAAAAAATTTAAAAAAAAAAAAAAGATAGGCTGTGGGCAAATGTGATGCTGAGCTCTGAAAGGCCGTGGTGCACCCTGGTTGCTGTATTCACCAGATGAACAGAAAGTCAATGACTAGAGTCCAGCACCACTCTGCATTTTAAACAGGTACAGTATAAATTTAACCCTTTTTTGGGGGGACAGAAACCCGTGTTCAACCCTTTGTTTGGCCTTTGCACATCTACTGACTCTACCTAAATGACACACACAGCTTCTTAAAATAATTTAAATTATGCATACATGTGTGTTGGTGTATGGATATGAGTGTGCCAGAGACCGCTGGGGCTGGAGTTATAGATTCCTGTGACCTGTCATGTGTGTGCTAAGAATCAAAGCTAGATTCTGTGCAGGAGCAATAGATGCTCTTAACCTCTGACCCACTCCTCCAGCACCAGCACTCCCCACCCCGTGCCCCTTTGAAACTGACATTTTAGATGCGCACATCCTTGATGGTCTGAAAAGATTTTTGGAGATTCTTGTACTGACTATAAAGGTCTGAGCCTCTTGATTTGCTTACCTTTGTAAAGTTTTCTGGGACAAGAGAGTGAATTGTTTTTACTAGATTCTTTGGGATGCTTATTAGAAGAGATACACTAGGCTTTTGTTCACATAAGAACTCTCAAGGAAACAGGATTTTTAAAGTGAATGGATATGAAGATTCTGCCTTAGCTAAACAGAGACAGAGACACAAAGACAAAATGAAAAAACGAAACAGCCAGAAGTCAAATTCTCATTTGATAGTGAAAGTTGTTCTTTGTGAAAAGGCAAAAGTCTGAAATTATTGGTGCTTCATATTTAGTAGAGCAAAAATTATAATCTCCCTGAAGATAAATATTTTAAAGTCTGAACTCCAGAATGCACATGGATTTGTGGTCTAACAGCCCCTGAGTATTGTTAACAATTCAGTAAGCCAGGGGCTTGCAGTATCCTTCACACTGTGACAAAAATAATCTCATGAACAACTGAATTCCAGAGCCCTTGAATAGTGTTTTTAAGTTGAATTTTTTTTTAACTTAGATTTCAAATGTTATCCTCTTTCCCGGTTTGCCATCCATACACCCCCTATCCAATCCTCCCTTTGATGAGGGTGTTGCCCCACCCAACCACCCACTCCTTTCTGCCTCCATGCCCTGACATTCCCCTACACTGGGAGTGGGGGGTGGAGTCCAGCTATGCAAGACCAAGGGCTTCTCCTCCCACTGGTGCCCAACAAGGCCATCCTCTGCTACATATACAGCTGTCGCCATGGGTCTGTCCATGTGAACACTTTGGATGGTGATTTAGTTCCTGGGCGCTCTAGTTGGTTGGTATTGTCGTTCTTAAGGGGTTGCAAATCCCTTCAGCTCCTTCAATCCTTTAACTCCTCTAATGGTGGCACTGTTCTCAGTTCAATGGTTGGCTGCTAGGATCCGTCTCTATATTTGTTATGCTCTGGCAGAGCCTCTCGGGAGACAGCTACATCAGGCTCCTGTCAGCATGCACTTCTTGGCATCAGCAATATTATCTGGGTTTAGTGGCTGTAAATATATGGGCTAAATCCCCAGGTGGGGCAGCCTCTGGATGGCTCTAATGGCTCTGCTCTAATCTTTGTCTCCGTAGCTCCTCCTATGAATATTTTTGTCCCCCTTTGAAGGACTGAAGCATCTGCACTTTGGTCATTCTTCTTGAGCTTCATGTGGTCTATGGATTGTATCTTGGGTAATTTGAGCTTTTGGGCTAATATCCACTAATCAGTGAGTGCATATCATGTGTGGTTTTTTGTTTTTTTGTTTTTGGTTGTTGTTGTTGTTGTTGTTGTTGTTGTTGTTGTTGTTGTGTGTGTGTGTGTGTGTGTGTGTGTGTGTGTGTGTGTGTGTGATTAGATAACCTCACTCAGGATATTTTCTATTTCCATCCATTTGACTATATGAATTTCATGAAGTCATTGGTTTTAATAGCTGAGTAATACTACATTGTGTAAATGTATCACATTTTCTGTATCCATTCTTCTGTTGAAGAACATCTGAGTTCTTTCCAACTTCTAGCAATTATAAATAAGGTTTCTATGAACATAGCAGAACCTGTGTCTTTGTTATATGTTTGGGCATCTTTTGGGTACATGCCGAGGAGTGGTGTAGAGGAGTACTCAGTTAGTACCATGTCCAATTTTTGAGGAACATTCAGACTGATTTCCAGAGTGGTTGTACCAGCTTGCATTCCCAACAATGGGGGAATGTGCCTCTATCTCCACATCCCTGCCAGCATCTGTTGCCACCGGACTTTCATCTCAGCCATTCTGACTGGTATGAGGTAGAATCTCAGAGTTGTTTTTATTTGGATTTTCCTGATGACTAAGGATGTTGAACATTTCTTTAGGTACTTCTTAGCCATTTGATATTCTTCAGCTGAGAATTCTTTGTTTAGCGCTGTACCCCATATTTAATAGGTTTATTTGATTCTCTGGAGTCTAACTTCTTGAGTTCTTTGTATATTTTGGATATTAGCCCTCTATCGGATGTAGGATTGGTAAAGATATTTTCCCAATCTGTTGGTTGCCATTTGATCCTAATGACAGTGTCTTTTGCTTTACAGAAGCTTTGTAATTTTATGAGATTCCCCTATGTTGATTCTTGATCTTAGAGCATAAGCCATTGGTCTTCTGTTCAGGAAAATGTCCCCAAAGCCCATGTGCTTGAAACTCTTTCCCATTTTTTCTTCCATTAGTTTGAGTGTATCTGGTTTTATGTGGAGGTCCTTGATCCACTTGGACTTAAGCTTTGAACAGGGTGATAAGAGTGAATTGATTTGCATTCTTCTACATGCTGACCTCTAGGTGAACCAGCACTATTAGTTTAAAATGCTGTATTTTTTCCACTGGATGATTTTAGCACCTTTGTCAAAGATCAAGTGACTATAGGTGTATGGGTTCATTTCTGGGTCTTCAATTCTTTTCCAGTGATCTACATGCCTATTTGTGTAGCAAACCCATACAGATATTATCACTATTACTCTGTAATACAGCTTGAGGTCAGGGATGGTGAATCCCCTGAAGTTCTTTTATTGTTGAGGATAGTTTTTGCTATCCTGGGGGTTTTGTTATTACAAATGAATTTGAAAATTGCTCTTTCTAACTCTATGAAGGATTGAGTTGGAATTTGATGGGAATTGCATTGAATCTGTGAATCACTTTTGGCAAAATGGTTATTTTTACAATATTAATCCTGCCAATCCATGAGCATTGGAGATCTTTCCATCTTCTGAGATCTTCAATTTCTTTCTTCAGAGACTTGAAGTTCTTGTCACACAGTTCTTTCACTTGCTTAGTTAGAGTCACATGGAGGTATTTTATGCTATTTGTGACTATTGTGAAGGGTGTCATTTCCCTGATTTCTTTCTCAACCTGTTTATCTTTTGAGTAGAGAAAGGCTACTGATTTGAGTTAATTTTATACCCCGACATTTTTTTGAAGTTGTTTATGAGGTTTAGGAGTTCTCTGGTAGAATTTTTAGGGTCACTGAAGTATACTATCATATCATCTGCAAATAGTGATATTTTACTTCTTCCTTTCCAATTTGTTTCCCTTTGACCATCTTTTGTTGTCTGATTGCTCTGCCTAGGACTTCAAGTGCTATATTTAATAAATAGGGAGAGAGTGGGCAGCCTTGTCTAGTCCCTGATTTTTGTGGGATTACTTCAAGTTTCTCTCCATCTAGTTTGATGTTGGCTGCTGGTTTGCTGTATATGGCTTTTACTGTGTTTAGGTATGGGCCTTGAATTCCTGATCTTTCCAAGACTTTTAACATGAAGGGGTGTTGAATTTTGTCAAATGCTTTCTCAGCATCTAATGAAATGATCATGTGGTTTTTTCTATGAGTTGGTTTATATCGTGAATTATGTTGATGAATTTCTGTATATTGAATCATCCCTGCATCCCTGAGAGGAAGCCTTCTTGATCATGATGGATGATCGCTTTGATGTGTTCTTGAATTTGGTCTGCGAGAATTGTATTGAGTATTTTTGTATAGATATGTATAAGGGAAATTGATCTGAAGTTCTCTTTCTTTGTTTTGTCTTTATGTGGTTTAGGTATAAGAGTAATTGTGGCTTCATAAAAGGAATTGGATAGTGCTCTGTCTGTTTCTATTTTGTGGAATAGTTTGGACAGTATTGGTATGAGGTCTTCTATGAAGGTCTGATAGAATTCTTCACTGAGCCAATCTGGTCCTGGGCTTTTGTTGGTTGGGAGACTTTTAATAACTGCTTCTATTCCTTAGAACAGTTTAGATGACTTATCTGATTCTGATTTAACTTTGATACCTGGTATTTTTCTAGAAAATTGTCCACTTCCTCCAGATTTTCCAGTTTTGTTGAATATAGGCTTTTGTAGTAGGATCTGATGATTTTGTTTATTTCCTCAGATTCTGTTGTTATGTCTCCCTTTTCATTTCTGGTTTTGTTAATTTGGATACTCTCTGTGCCCTCTGGTTAGTCTGACTGAGGGTTTATCTCTCTTGTTGATTTTCTCAAAGAATCACCTCCTGGTTTTCTTGATTCTTTATATAGTTCTTTTTGTTTCTACTTGGTTGATTTCAGCCATCAGTTTGTTTATTTCCTGCCGTCTACTCCTCCTTCCTTATGTTCTAGAGCTTTTAGGTATGCTGTCGAGCTGCTAGTATATGCTCTCTCCAGTAACTATTCGGAGGCACTCAGAGCTATGAGTTTTCCTCTTAAGGCTGTTATCATTGTGTCCCATAAGTTTGGGTATGTTGTGCCTTCATTTTCATTAAATCTAAAAAGCCTTTAATTTCTTTATTTCTTCCTTGACCATGTTAACATTGAGTAGAGCATTGTTCAGCTTCCATGTGTATGTGGGCTTTCTGTTGTTTTTGTTGTTATTGAAGACCAGCCTGGGTCTTTAGTGATCTGATAGGATGCATGGTGTTATTTCAATATTCTTGTATCTTTTTATAAATCTTTTTTTTTTGGTTCTTTTTTTTCGGAGCTGGGGACCCGAACCCAGGGCCTTTATGCGCTTCCTAGGTAAGCGCTCTACCACTGAGCTAAATCCCCAGCCCTCTTGTATCTTTTGAAGCCTTTTTTGTGATTATATGGTCAATTTTGGAGAAGGTAACATAAGGTGCTGAGAAGAAGGTATATTCTTTTGTTTTAGGATGAAATGTTCTAAAGATATCTGTTAAATCCATTTGGTTCATAACTTCAGTTAGTTTCTGTGTGTCTCTGTTTAGTTTCTGTGTCCATTGTTTGTCTATTGTTGAGAGTGGAGTGTTGAAATCTCCCACTATTATTGTGTGAGGTACAATGCATGCTTTGAGCTTTAGTAAGGTTTCTTTTATGAATGTAGTGCCCTTGCATTTGGAGCATGGATGTTCATAATTGAAAGTTCATCTTGGTACATTTTTCATTTGATGATTATAATAGTCCTTCCTTATCTTTTTTGGTAACTTTTGGTTGAAATTCGATTTTATTTGATATTAGAATGGCTATTCCAGCTTGTTTCTTGGGACCATTTGTTTGGAGAATTTTTTCCCAGGCTTTTACTCTGAGGTAGTGTCTATCTTTGTCACTGAAGTGCATTTTTTGAATGCAGCAAAATGCTCGGTCCTGTTCATGTACCCAGTCTGTTATTCCATGTCCTTTCATTGGGAAATTGAATCCATTGATGTTAAGAGATATTAAGGAATAGTGATTGTTGTTTTGTGCTATTTTTGTGGTTAGAGGTAGAATTATGTTTGTGTGTCTCTCTTCTTTTGGGGTTTGTGAATGAATATTAATTTCTTGCTTTTTCTAGGTTGTACTCCCTCCTTGTGTTGGAGTTTTTCATCTATTATCCTTTGTAGGGCTGGATTTGTGGAAAATATTGTGTAAATTTGGTTTTGTCATGGAATATCTTGGTTTTTCCATTTATGGTAATTGAGAGTTTTGCTGGATATAGTAGCCTGGGCTGGCATTTGTATTTTCTTAGGGTTTATATGACATCTGTCCAGGATCTTCTGGCTTTCATAGTCTCTGGTGAAAAGTCTGGTGCATTTCTGATAGGTCTGCCTTTATATGTTATTTGACCTTTTTCCTTACTGCATTTAATATTCTTTATTTGTTTTGTGTATTTGGTGTTTTGACAATTATGTGACAAGAGGATTTTCTTTTCTAGTCCAATCTATTTGGAAATCTGTAGGCTTCTGTATGTTCATGGACATCTCTTTCCTTAAGTTAGGGAAGTTTTCTTCTATAATTTTGTTGAAGATAGTTACTGGCCCTTTAAATTGGGAATCTTCACTCTCTTCTATACCTATTATCCTTAGGTTTGATCTTCTCATTGAGTCCTGGATTTCCTGGATGTTTTGGGTAAGGAGCTTCTTACATTTTACACTTTCTTTGAAGGTTGTGTCAATGTTTTCTATGGAATCTTCTGTTCCTGAGATTCTCTCTTCTATCTCTTGTATTCTGTTGGTGATGCTTGCATCTGTAACTCCTGATCTCTTTCCTAGGCTAACTCCAGGATTGTCTCCCTTTGTGATTTCTTTATTGTTTCTGTTTCCATTTTTAGATTCTGGATTATTTTGTTCAATTCCTTCACCTGTTTGGTTGTGTTTTCCTGTAACTCTTTGAGGGATTTTTGTGTTTCCTCTTTAAGGGCTATTACTTTTTTACCTATGCTGTCCTGTATTTCCTTAAAGGAGTATTTATGTCTTTCCTGAGGTCCTCTATCATCATCATGAGATGTGATTTTAAATTCAAATCTTGCTTTTCCAGTGTTTTTGGATTTCCAGCATTTGCTTTGGTGGCAGAAGTGAGTTCTGATGATGCCAAGTAGCCTTTTTTTCTGTTGCTTAGTTTCCTGGGCTTTTCTTTCACCATCTGGTTATCTCTGGTGTTAGCTGGTCTTGCTGTCTCTGACAGTGGCTTGACCCTCCTGTAAGCCTGTGTGTCAGCACTCCTGGAAACTTGTTTTCTCCCAGGAGGATCTGGGTACAGGGGGATGTGTCACAAGGTTAGCTCTGGGCATACATGGAAACCTGTCCCTGACTGCTCCTAGGTTCCTGTGCCCAGAGGGTTCCAGGCGGCTTCCTCTTGGGCCAGAAATATGAGCAGAAGTGGTGATCTCCCCTGAGCACTCAGGATTGTCTGCATGTCTGAGAGTCCAGCTTTCTCCCACATGGGATCTGAATATAGAGAGCTATGGGACTGGGTCAGCTCTGGGCCTTGAATAGTTTTGATAGAGGCTGTAGCCTTTGAATAATTATCAGCTTTAACCTGGGCAGTGGCACAAGGATATAATTTAAAGTGAGAACAGGGCTGTCAATTGAATACCAGTGCTTTTAATTTTCTAATTATGAAAGTTTATCTTTGGAATGCATGAGAAGTTTCTGAAATTCTTTGGACTGATAGAGTGTTATATGCTAAAAAAAATTAAACTCCAATTAATTCATTTATTCAAAGACATATTCTCAACAGCGATTCAAAGAAAATAACTTAGAAAAATCGTGTCATAGAAACTTCAACAAATGATTTGATCCAGAGAAAATATTTAGACGTTCAGTATATGGTAACTGAGATGTAAGTATTTTTTCCTGGACCTAATCCATAAGCGCATAATTAAGAAAATAAAATAAGTTTGAGGGCCAACTTTTTAATTAAAAATGTAAAAAATTTTATCTTCTCTTAACACAAATTATAACAAAATTTGTAGTAAGCTGTAGAATTTAAGATGGCTTTTATCTTAGCTATTTTCTTCAGTGTTATGATAAGCTTCTCCAAGAAAAGCAACTTAGGGGAGAAAGGGCTTTCCACTTTCAGTTTGAAGGGATACAGTCCACACAGCAGGGATGAGCAGGAAGCACGAACTTGAGGCAGTTGTTCACATGTCTGCAGTCGGGAATCATGGCAGCCTGTATGATTGTAAGTAAAGCATGTCTCTTCTGCCTATAACTCTCCACAGTGATCTAGGCTACACGGCCTCCTGAGTAACCTTCCTTCTCTAGTGTTAGAGTTTGAACTTTACACATGTGTAGTCTATAGCCATATAAATATTAAGAAAATGTATTGTTCAGGCTGATGGAAATGAGGGACCCAATAGACTTAAAGAAGCATCCACTTTAGGTGGGGTCTGTGACTTTGTTTGCAAAGTAGGGGAGAGTATGGCTTATAAAATGAGTGAAAGAGGTGTAGAGTTAATGTGGTTATCATAAGCCTGAGGGGTCAGGATGGAATGAAAAGAAACAGAGTGAGAAACTAGCTGTCACTTCTGAACGACTCTTGTAGAACAGGTATGTTTTTCTACTGCTGTCTCCTGTGGACTTCAACTTGAATGTTGTTTGGATTTAGATTTGGGTTTGCGCCAGAAAGGTTTCAGGAGGCTTTAGTGCCTAAGAAGGACCTGGCCACTCATTTGAGGCTCAGCTTCTTAGACTCAGCAGCCACTGATATCCCAACCCTCCAGCTTGCACCCCGCAGCTGCAGGACTTTGTGGTCTCGAAGTCTGTGAACCAATCTAATAAGCCCTTTCTTACAATGATATATTTTCCATTGGCTCCATTCCTCTGGAGGACACTAATACTGTGCCCTTCTGCCTTTCATAAATGGCTAGCAAAGAGGGGAAGTAGCCAGAGGCAAGTGATAAAGTAGGTGCTTAGTCACCCCTCTGAGACACCTGGACGAAACATAAAGCAGACACTGGTAGATGGTAAACTTTTTATTAGGAGACATATATTAAATGCTGCTGGAATGTCTTTAAGGAGATGGCATATAGAACAATCAATATTCTACTCAGCCAACTATAAGAAGAAAAAATTATTTCTGTGAAAGAGCCATTAACTGTTATAGAACAACACTGATAAAGATAAAAATTTTACACCCATAATAATGCATGTGTTTTTATGGTGTTCCCTGAAGCCTAAATGGTCGCTGCTTCAGTTGCTCTGACTTAAATCAAGCTGTTGTATCAACCCTTTCTTGGAAGGCACTGCGAGGCCTGCTGCAGAACAGCTTTCGCAGCTTGCCTCCTCACTCCCTAGGATAGCTGGTGCCTTAACCAGAAGGGCTACTGCAAGCTTTAATCTCTGTAAGAGCAGCACTCAGACCATAATTGTCCTAGAAAATAATTCATGCTCAAAGAGCAAAAGCAAAGGGCCTTTGTTCTCTTTACTGCCAGTATTTTCTTCAAACTGAACTCAAAGAAAAGATCATGCCAGTCATCTAGGCAGACTTCCCATGAAGCAGAATGGAGCCTCTCTGGGAATGTAACACTACACAAAGGATATCTCATCACAGAGAGGAATAGATTACCTATTGGCTGAAGGTCAATCAATTTACTTACACCAATGGCAAAACAACAGTCACCTGGTGGCTGCTAAGCACAATTGTTACTATTAGTCTTTCTAAATTTGCAGAGCGATAGTTTTCTGTGACATACAACCAGGGTAAATAAAGAGCAGAAAAAGCAAGTGTAAAGGCATTTACTGTGTTTGTAGACATAGGGAAGTCAGCAAGACAAAAGGTACAATTGAAGAATTTTGAGAAACTTGTTTATAATCCCCATTTGAAAATATGAGTGAACTACGAGTATATGACATGTTCAAGGTTATAGGTCCAACCCTGGTAAATGTTCAAAGCCAGCCCTCACATGAGAAGGTAGAGTCTCCACTATATAGCACTATCTTTTTGAAAATAAAATGTGAGTTGGTCTTTGAAAAACTGCAGGAAGTTCATAAAACTTAGAGAATAATGTGAGCATTACAGGAAGTTGGAGGAAGAAAGTAAGTGAGAAACTCAAGGATAAATAAAAAGTAATGATTTGAGTGAAAAATATAACAAGACATCGATTAAAAAATACACCAGGTGGTTTGCACCTGCACCCAGAAGTGAAACCTGTGCTCTAGGTGCCCACCCACTGAGCCAACACACAGAGGCATCTTGACCCAAGAAGTTCTGACATACCCAGGATCACGGGCTCTAAGGAAGTACAGGCTCCAGTAACACACAGCAAGGCCAGTTAACAACAGAGGCAAGCAAAGAAAATAAGCAACAGAAACCCAGGCTACTTGGCAGCAACAAAACCCAGTTCTCCCACCACAGCAAACCCTGGATACCCCAACCCACCTAAAAAGTAAGATTCAGATCTAAAATCCCATCTCATAAAGATGACAGGGACTACCGAATAGCTGACAAGCACCTAAAGAAATGTTCAACATTCTTAGTCATCAGGGAAATGCAAATCAAAACAATCCTGAGATTTCACTGCACACCAGTCAGAATGGCTAAGATAAACTCAGGTGACAGCAGATGCTGATGAGGATGTGAAGAAAGAGGCACACTCCTCCATTGTTGGTGATATGGCAAGCTGGTATAACCACTGTGGAAAACAGTCTGGCAGTTCCTCAGAAAACTACCTGAGGACCCAGCTTTGGAACTCCTGTGCATACACCCAAAAGATGGTCCAACATATAACAAGGACACAGACTCCACTATGTTCATAGCAACCTTTTTTATAATAGTCAGATGTCCTTCAACAGGGGAATGGATACAGAAAATGTGTTACATTTACACAATGGAGTACTACTCAGCTATTAAAAACAATGACTTCGCAAAACTTTTAGGCAAATGGATGGACCTAGAAAATAATATCCTGGGTGAGATAATTCAGTCACAAAAGAAAACATATGGTATGCACTCGCTGATAAGTGGATATTAGCCAAAAAGCTCAAAATACTCAAGATAAAATTCACAGACCATATGAATCTCAAAAAGTAAGAAGACCAAAATGTGGATGCTTCATTTTTTTCTTAGAAGGGGGAACAAAATACTCAAGGGAAGAAATACAGAGACAAATTGTGAAGCAGAGACTGAAGGAAAGGCCATCCAGAGACTGCCCCCACCTGGGGATCCATCCCATATGCAGACAGAGTACATGGAGGGACCCATGGTTCCAGCCACATATATAGCAGAGGATGACCTTGTCAGGCATCAATGGGATTAGAGGTCCTTGGTCCTGTGAAGATTGGATGGCCCAATGTAGGAAAATGCCAAGGCCGGAAGAAAGGAGTGGATGGGTGGGTGGGTGGATGGGGGAGCACCCTCATAGAGGCAAAGTGGATGGTGGAGGGGGAATGGGATTGGGGGTTTGTGGAGTAGTAACTAGGAAGGTTATATCATTTGAAATATAAACAAATAAAGCTATTAATGAAAAGGAAAACACACCAGGAGAGGGCTTGTTGTGATCAGAATGTGAGATTTTTCCCTACAAGTTCACAGACTTGAACACTTTTCCCTAACTAGTGGTGTTATTTTGGAAGTTGTGGGACCCTTAAGGTGTGGGGCCTCACTGATTGAAATGGGCCACTGGGACAAACCTGAGGCAACCCACCTCTTCTTCCTGTTTTCTGAATTTGGATACTCTGTGAGCAAACAGTGTCCTGCTTTTGCAGTCGGTCCTTTCCTACCTGATGCCCATGCTCCCCAGCATGATAGACTGTGTCCCTCTCAAACTGCAATCCTAAATAAACCCTTTTTCCCTTAAAGTTGCTTTTGTTGGGGTACTTTTTCACAGTGGTTAGGAACTAATTAAGACAAGACCTCAGAAAAGCACAACAAACCAAATGGCCATATGTTGAAAACCAAACTAAGAGCTATGTTTTTTAAAGTAATGCCATCCGTTCATTACCTCCTGAATTTTAAGCAAGCATCATTTTACCCTTCCCATCTCCTTTGAAAACGTAAGCATTATCATTCTATTATTCCTCTTGTTATAATAGCAACAATGCCCCTGGATATGAAAATCCCATAGTACTTCTCCAAATTTGGGTAGAAAGCAGTAATTCAAACCATACTTCAATGAAAGAAGCCAATAGAAAGAAATTTTTTCATGCTTCTTTTTTATCTGAAAGCCATTATAAAGAAATTCTGGACAAATAAAAGTTATTGCTTTTTTTATGTCTAAAGCTTCATATATCAAAGTATGCACCAATTTAAAGAAATGTTATTTACAAATATAGACATATTTAGCATGCAGTATAAAAATTGATATTATAAATAGAAAATGATTAAATGACAGAATCAGTTTTGGATGGATAAGTACTTAATGAATTATCACTCTCCGAAGCATACTCTGAGGAAAAAAAAATTCTTCAGATAAGAGTTGAACCAAAATCTGTTCACATTAGAATTTTGCTTTATTCAAATACCATAATACACCCCATTTTCTTAATGATTTTCTACACATTCTTCTATTTGGGGTTTTTAGTAGGCATTTTTTACAGCATTTGCTATGCATTCATAACATTATACTTTTTAAATTGACAAACAAAATCATAAAAGATATATATATTAATAGTAATGTGCCATGTGATGTTTTCATACAAATGTATTAAACATGTGCATATTATATAACATTTAAATGAGAGTATGTTTGGCTCCTCAAATATCTAGCATTTATGGTGAAAATATATTCCTGTCAAGGCTATCAGGGAGGTATGTAAAAATGTGAGAGACAATCATGAAAAGATCCATGGTTTATTTCTTTATAATTCATTCTTTTTTTCTCATTAGATAAAATAGCAAGCATTGCTTACAAAGTAACCCCACATAGGAGCTACACTATTGTGTTCCCTCTGGAGAGAAAAAAATATTCAGTTTATTACTCTTAATTATTTAGAAAGCTATAGTCAATCATCGATTATTAAGAACCTAGTGAAACAGGAAATTTATAACACATTGAATAGTCTAAAATTTATATAATATTAAGTGTTTAAGAAATTTTGAGAAAGAAATTTTATCCATAATAAAGCTGAAAAGTGGTTTAAAAAAACAACATATCTTGGACATTGAAAAGTATTTATTGACCAAGTGAAACTCGTCTGTACACAGACTCTGAAAAATCACTGCTAAGGAAGGAATGTGGCTTCCCAATAGTCTGCCACTTAGACAAAGGGAATGGAGGAGAGATGCTTGAAGGACGGGTCCCATGGTTTGTTGTTATCTTTATTGTTTAAGTATCAATAGTCATGTCCATAACACAGTATAAATTTAAATATAAGATTTATTTTTGGTCATAGTTAAAGATAAACTTCCTTTCTCACTAGTTACAAATGGTTCAGAAAATCCCCACTACTTTAACTCCCTATTTCTGATTTTGTAAAGCAGGAAGTAGAAATGTTAACATCCTCTCACAGCATCACTATAAGAGTGAATAAAATGGGAGATGTTAGACATCCCTGAATTAAGTAAGCACTTAACTGCATATGTTTCCAACTTTTTTTACCTACTAAATTTTATTTGGTCTTTAAGAATCAGAATTACACAAGCAGTCTATAGAGGAAGGTCATTACAGTCATGGGATATAGACCCAGGAATTGCATACTTCTACAAGTCCTTCCTTAGATATGTGTCATATAATATATATCTTTAGCTGACATACAAACCACAGTAAGAAGATACTTCAAATCTATGTGCATCCACCAGTAATGAGTAAACACCTTCAGAGATTCAAAACCAAGGCCATGATAAAGAATAGATTTTTGTTGTCTCCCAGAAGGTAAAAGCACGTCCTTCTGCTGTGAAGATCCAAACATGACTAAAGCAGGTTATAAAAAGAAAGCAATAAATTGGGGACTTACTTACAGTTCAGAGGCTGAGTCTGTGACCACCATGGTGGGGAGATCATGACAGCAGGCAGGCAGGCACGGCACAGGAGCAGTAGCTGAGAGCTTACATCTGATCTGCAGACACAAGGCAGAGAGAAAAAAAGACTCAGCTTTGCATGAGCTTTTGAACCCTCAAAGTCAACCCCCAGGGACACACTACTTCCAACAAGACCTCACCTCCTGATTCTTCCAAAAACAATTCCACCAATAAGGACTAAGTATTCCAATATATGAGTCTATGGAGGCCATTCCCATTTAAACCACCACAGACATAATTTAGAATTCACTGAAACTGAATTTTTCTGTGCCCTATAGAAGGCAAGAAATATATGAATTATATTTCAACTACTTCGATAAATATCATTAATATTCCTTCAAAAGTAGAGAATGATCAGGAAGCTATGTATATGCTTCTTTTTTAATATATTACAACAGACGCTGGGTTGGCAACATCTATCTAAAGAGTCTTCCTGGTCACCCTTATCATTTGTCCTCAGTGTAGTCTTAAAATATATCTGTGAATTTAAACCATAGTTCTTAAAATGACAGAAATAAAAGTCTGATTTTACCCATAAAATACTATATAGATGCCTGATAATAATATGTTCATTTGTCACATTTTGTTGACTCTTGGAACATCCTTAGATACAACTAAATGAAGTAGTTATAAAGCAGATACACACGAGTCAGAATAGAAACAAAATTGTCTCGCCTCTAATCTTTTTCTCACTCTGAGAATCAGGCTGGCCTCACATTCAGATCCATCTACCTCTACCTCTCAAGTGGCAAGCTTAAAGGTGTATATTATTGCACCTTATAAAATTTTCTTAATTAGCTTACCATAAAATTCCACTCCTCCAAATAGTTGTAATTTACGTCAGTCAAACTGAATATACATTCTCAACAAGTCTTTTTGTTTACCTTGGGTTTGGGGACATGGTCTTTTCCGATCCAACAATGTTGAAGGTGTTTTTTAAACTTCAGGGGTTTATTTTAAGATGTTAAGAGTATTAAAGTATAACTACCCTTCATCAGTTAGTTTGATGGTGAGGGAAATTTTTACCCATATTTTGAAACTTCTTAAACTCTATAATTATAAATTCAGGGATGTTGAATGATCATCTCAAAAATGGTCTCTTAACCCAATGGTTTTCAATTACCTTCACCATCATTACCAATAATGAACTGTATAAATGGGGTATTATTGTATATATGAAACAGATCCTCCCAAAAAAAATCTCTGAGATAAGAATGGTTGAAAACACTCCCAGAACAAGATTTCTCAAATGTGCAGTATCCGGTGAGCAATATGACTAAAACTATAAAGAAGATAGTTATAGAGATGATATTATGGAATCTTAGTCCTGATGCTTATTGGTTGTCAAGCCCATTGAGCTCTAGCTCCAGGTCTTCTCAGTCATCATGAAGTCAAGGAAGTACTGAAGACTCTGGAATTATATAGCCCCAGACAAACAAAATGAACAAAATGTGCTATCATCCTTCTATACTCTGAGAGAAAACCAACATCTCATTTTTATTTACTAAGCCTAAGCATTTCTTCTCAAAACTGGCTCCCATCAGAACTGGTTTTATAACAGAGCAGAGGGTTCACAGTACTTGAACACTGCTAAGATTCTTCTCTCCACTAATGGTAGGCCTTCCTCCCTGAAAATGCAAGATGGAGAAGTGGACATACTGGGGCCAATGAGCCAACAACAGAGACTACTGTGCGTGCAGTGACAAGACTTCTTGGATGATATTACTCATTCCTGAGCAGGCAGGGTTTGTTAGAACAGATTATTAATAGTACAGATTATAGTTGCCCAGACCAGGCCATCCCACAAGTAGCATGCAACTGAAACTGTGTGCTGGTCAATAGCTGAACTGTAAAAAAAGACATTAAAATGATAAAATGTGTAGTTTCTGACTCCTATTTTTCTTTTAAAGTAAGACTTTTAAAGTATTACGTACTGAGATATTAAAAGTTCTGCTGTTTATAGAGAAATAAATAACCTTCAGCCAGCATTTAACTGTTTTAGTCCATTTATCCAAAACCTGCATATTTAAATATCAGAGAAGGAATGAGCTGAAGAGGTGGTTCAGTTAATAAAATGCTTCCTGAAGTGCTTATTCTGTAAACATGAGGGTCTACATTTGAGCCCCAGAATCCAGATTTGAAAAGCTTCGAGTGGCGTTCCAATGTATGCTTGTAATCCCAGTGCTAATACAGAGAGCCAGGTAGATTGTGGGGCTCCTTGACCAGCCTGTCTGGCCTTCAGGAAAATCCCAAGCCAGAGAGAGACCATGAAGGCCCCAAAACCCAAGGTGAACAATGCCTGATGAAGGGTCTGTCATTGTTTTCTCTTCTCCCCACATATGCACACAGATACAGGCACGCACACATATGCAGGTGCACAAAAAGATGTGTGTTATAGGAAAGCATCCTGTTTTGAAGAATAGCATGAATAGGGAAGAAAAGTAAATAAAAGTTAATAAGTTCTAGCATTGTGCCAATTTATCTGTGGCTCTTTTAAAATGAAATCTCACTTCTGATCTTAGTATCAGACACCACTGTACATCCAGGGATGTTAAACATGACACCTTTAAATGATGGTCTGAGGTTAAATTCATTTTAAAATATTCAATATAACATATTTCTTATCAGTTTAAGTTAATAAAATAATTACATAATAATACTTCAATGAAAATCTCAGACCTTGAAATGGAAATAGTTTAGTGTGGTATTAGAGGAAAAAGAGACAACACAATGTATTATGTTGCTCGTTTCTCAGTTTTGCATAAAATATATTTATAATGCATATATGTTATAAAATCTGATCATGTTGAATGCCATTCATTTTAGTTTTTTAATATAAGAAGTTTTAAGATTTATTTTATTTATGAGTATATGTGTGTTTCTCTAAGACAGAAAAGGGCACTGGATCTCCAACAGCTCGAGTTACAGATATGAGCTGCCTGTCTTGGGTGCTGTGACCCAAACTCAAGTCCTCTGTAAGAACAGAGCATGATCTTATTCGCCGTCCAGCCCCTGATGTAGGAAATGACAATGAGAATAGATAGGATTGTCCAAGTACCACCTCTGTGTATAGCATCCCAGCACCTCTAACAATAGTCTTCCTTTTTTTTTTCTCCATCTTTATTAAATTGGGTATTTCTTATTTACATTTCAAATGTTATTCCCGTTCCCAGTTTCCAGGCCAATATCCGCCTAACCTCTCACCCTCCCCTTCTATATGGGTGTTCCCCTCCCCATCCTCCCCCATTACCTCCCTACCCCCAAGAATCCCGTTGACTGGGGGTCCAGCCTTGGCAGCACCAAGGGCTTCCCCTTCCACTGGTGCTCTTACTAGGCTATAGATTGCTACCTACGCAGTTGGAGCCCAGGGTCAGTCCATGTATAGTCTTGGGGTAGCGGCTTAGTCCCTGGAATCTCTGGTTGGTTGGCATTATTGTTCATATGGGGTCTCAATCCCGTTAGCTCTTTCAATCCTTTCTCTGATTCCTTCAACGGGGGCCCTGTTCTCAGTTCAGTGGTTTGCTGCTGGCATTCTCCTATGTATTTGCCATATTCTGGCTGTGTCTCTCAGGAGAGATCTACATCCAGTTCCTGTCAGCCTGCACTTCTTTGCTTCATCCATCTTGTCTAATTGGGTGGCTGTATATGTATGGGCCACATGTGGAGCAGGCTCTGAATGGGTGTTCCTTCAGCCTCTGCTCCGAATTTTGCTTCCCTATCCCCTATAAGGGTATTCTTGTTCCCCACCTCCTTTTTTTCTTTGATTTTTTTCCATCTTAATTAAATTGGGTATTTCTTATTTACAATTCAAATGTTATTCCCTTTCCCGGTTTCCAGGCAAACATCCTACAACCCCTCCCCCTCCCCCTTTTATATGGGTGCTCCCCTCCCAAACCTCCCCCAATTATCACTCTCCCCCGAAGAAACCTGTTCACTGGGAGTCCAGCCTTGGCAGGACAAAGGGCTTCCCTTTCTGCTGGTGCCCTTTGAGGCTATTGATTGCTACCTATGCAGTTGGAGCCCAGGGTCAGTCCATGTATAGTCTTGGGGTAGTAGCTTAGTCCCTGGAATCTCTGGTTGGTTGGCATTGTTGTTCATATGGGGTCTCGGCTCTTCCAGTCCTTTCTCTGATTCCTTCAACGGGGGTCCTGTTCTCAGTTCAGTGGTTTGCTGCTGGCATTCGCCATTGTATTTGCCATATTCTGGCTGTCTCTCAGGAAAAATCTACATCCGGTTCCTGTCAGCTTGCACTTCTTTGCTTCATGCATCTTATCTACTTTGGTGGCTGTATATATATATATATGGGCCACTTGTAGGGCAGGCTCTGAATGGGCGTTCCTTCAGCCTCTGTTCTAAACTTTGCCTCCTATTCCCTGCCAAGGATATT